>NC_048920.1:5032262-5079952 GCF_011077185.1 Oxyura jamaicensis
CCTTCCCTTCCCTTCCCTTCCCTTCCCTTCCCTTCCCTTCCCTTCCCCACCCTCCTGCTGGTGCTGGTGGGGCCGAGCCGTGCCTGAAGATGGTGCTGTTACCCTGTTCCCAAGCTGCTGGCAGGGACAAAGGGACGGCACCTTGGGGTGCACAGCGGCCCCCCATGCACGGCTCCCTCCCCTCCCAGCACTCTCCAGCCTGGCTGGTTTTAGGGCCAGCAAATCCTCCAGTGTCAGGCGAGCCCACCCCGCACTGCTCCCCTGGATGCTCTCTGGGCCGCCTTAGTCCATACCTTGGCCCCCGGCCTCCAGAAAGCAGGGATCATATCGGGGGCTTGTGTTAGTGCCGCACCCCTGTGATGCCTCCCCCAGGTTCTCAGGGGCTCCTGTGCCTTCTGCCCCCCTGCAGAGCCTCTGCCTCGCCAGGGACACCCAGTACCTGGTCCTTGGAGCCTCGGTAGCATCCGTGACCCGCAGCAGCGAGGAGCTCAGCTTCCAGACGTCCCTGGCCATCAGGCATCGCGGCGATGGAGGTGGGGACCATGGCAGCAGGGGACAGCTGTGCTGATGGCCCCTGTGCCTTGGCTGGGCACTGGGGACCAGGCTACAGCACTGTCCCCATCACGCCTTTCCCCTACAGGTGCCCTCCTGCCCCCCACGGAGGCCCAGCAGCTCCTCTTTGGCTCGGACAACAAATGCTTCACCAGGATGACCCCCGTGCTGCTCCTGCTGGTGAAGTCACAGCGAGGGCACGATGCTTCAGTCCGTTCCTCCTACCTCTCTGCCGATGGGGTGGTGGATGTGGCTCCCTACCCACAGCTCAGGTCTGTGCCTTTCATCACAGATCACAGCCATGGAAAAACATGGGGGGGGAGGGGAAAAGCCCCTCTCTCACCCATGGGGAAAATGCGGGGCATACCTGGGTCGGGTGGAGGTGCTGTGGCCCAGCCCATCACCCCCAAGGGTGCGAGGGGCCCCCGTGACCCCCCCTGTGCTCTCTTAGCAACCCACCCCAGCCTGAGACCGTGGAACTGCTGCCCTCCACCGCTCCCAGCCAGGCCAACGCCTCGTCCCTGCCCCCCGGCGACAGCGGGCAGTTCCTGGGCATGCTGACCCGCTTCATCCGCCGGGTGCTGAGCCCCTCCAGCGAGCCGCCCACCCAGCCCAGCTCCCACCACTGGCTGGACTTCCAGATGATGGAGACGCTCCCTCACCAGCTGCTCAACCTGTCTGAGACGGCGGCGCTGGAGCGGCTGGTGCAGTCGGAGGAACCCTCGGTGCTGCTTTTCCCCCAGGAGGGCAGCGCCGGGCTGGAGCAGCATTTTGGGGACTGGCAGCCGGAGGGGACCGTGCTGCAGCTGCTGATGGGCAAGCTGCAGGTGGTGATCCAGGAGCTGAGGGACATCCCGGCGTTCCAAGCCAACATGGGGCTTTTCCATCACCTCCTGAGCTTCTGCTACTACCCGCCAGGGCCAGGCACGGGCAGCGCGGGCGAGCGGCCGCCCGGATCTGGGAAGCTGCACGCGCTGCTGCTGCTGAAGGCGCTGCAGACGGTGCGGGCACACTGGCAGGAGCGGAGGAAAGTCCTGCGGCAAAACCGCAGCGCCCGACACCAGGCCCACTGCCGGCTGCAGGAGCTGACCATCGACCTGCACGACCGCAAGTTCATCGTCATGCCCACCGTGTACACGGCCAACAACTGCGAGGGTCCCTGCAAGCTGCCCCTCTCCACCCGCGTCCCCAGCTACTACTCGCACACGGTGCTGCTGCTGGGCATGCAGGAGCGGGGCTCGCCCCTGCAGCGCGCTCCCTGCTGCGTGCCCGTCCGCTACTCGGACCAGCTCATCATCAGCGTGTCCAGCCAGGGGCTGGAGGTGCGCAAGTTCCCCAACATGGTGGCAGAGGAGTGCGGCTGTCGGTAGAGGCTCCTGCCCACGGCCCTGGAGCACCCTTGCAGGTTTGCTTCTCGCCGAGACGTGAGCACCCCTCCGCACGTCTTTTCCTCTTGGTTTGCCTTGCTAGCATTGTTCTGGTTCTGAGTTTGCAGCCTTGCTACTCCCTGGAGGGCTGCCAGCCTCCTGCTGCTTCCCTGCTCCACCTGCGGAGGCTGGGGATGTCCAAGGTGCCTGGAGGCTGGGACTGTGGTCTGGTTCTGACCCTCAGCAGGGTTTGGGCTGGGTATGGGACGTGCAGGGCATCAGAGGCAGGGCAAGCCTGGTCCAGTTGGGGCCGCATCTATTTATCCACTGCTGCCGTGGCTGCTGCCCCTCAGCCTCCCTGCAGCCTCCCCTGGCTGTTCTGAGCCAGCCCATGCCCACCACTGACCTGCGTCCCTCCCTGTGCTCTCAGGGGCAAAACAAGCAGCAACCCCCCTGTACCCACCAGCTTCAGCTCTGCCTTTCCCCAGGGACCCATTTCCAGATGTGGCAACAGCCACGGCGTGGGGGTCCCTGCTGGGTGACCCCGGCATCATGGCCCTGCTGTCACCGCTGTCTGGGGCACGGCAGAGGGAGGGGAAAGCTCTGGGGTGGGGGTGATCCCATTACGCGTCCTGCCCTTAGCAGCAGTGGGTGCAAACCGCAGCTGCCCCTTGGCAGCATGTCCCCTCCCCGGCGGCTGCCCACACCTGCTGTGTGCCCCCCGCACAGAGCCCCCCCCCCTCCCCCCCACCGCCGGGTCATCTTGCAGCTGAGCTCAGTGCCCTGTGGGACGCGCTGGGGGGCTGCTGTGGGGCCCGAGCCCCGCAAAAAGCAGTGCCTGGGCTCACCCCCAGTGCAGGGGATGGCTCTGGTCTGCAGTGTCCCCGCACCAACCAGGGACTGGTGGGCACCAGTGGGGACCTGGGTGAGCCCCTGACAGCTGGACAGGGGGGCCCAACCCCCGGGCTGTTTTTTCTCCCTCTCCTTTTGAAAAAACACAAGCATATCCAGGGCTGTGATTTTTTTTTTCCTTTTTATCATTCAATTTAATACCTTATTAAAAATGAAAATAGTTTATTTTAACCTCTACTTGTTTAGCAAATACTCAAACCCACTGTGGTTTGGGGCTGTGAACGTCTCCTGTAGTTGCTACAGCACTGCATGATATTGCACTTGTGCTTTGTTCCTAAAAGCGACTCTGGGAAGGCAGGTTCAAGGCGGAGCCCCGGCGATGGCGCTGCCAGCGGGGTTTTGCTCCGGGCAAGCTTTGCACCTCCGTGCAGCGGGGCCGGATGTCCATTCCCTGTTGTCCCTCCAAGGCTGGCAGCAGCCTGGCTCCTTTAACCCAGAACACACTTCTCTCTTTCGTTTGCTTTCAATAAAACCAGTAACTGAATTCAAGAGCTAAGCAGTCTGGAGACATCCTCTGTTTGCTGGGATCGCTGTGCCGGCTGCGCTGTGCCCATGCCGCAGGTGCTGCAGTTGCAGCGTGGAGCACGGGCGAGCTGCAGGAGCGCTGTCTGCTGGGGATGGAGCGAGGGCATGAAGCCCAGATGGAGAGGAGCTCGTTTCCCTGCTTTTCGGGTTGCCTTTGTGCAGCTCATCAAAGGGGGCCCAAAGTCTTCACAAAGGCTCCTGCTTGGCCAGATGGCATGTGCGGGTGGCACAGAAGGACCCCAATGTCCCCAAACCATGCTCTGACCGCACCAGCCCCCGGCTCCTCTCCAGCCACAGCAGGGCTGTGGCTGCAGGGGCTCGGGAGACAGACAGAGTCCGTGCATCCGCAGCCCTTGCCAGGGGGTGGTGGCAGGATCGAACCCCCTCTCCCCCCCCCCGCAAGGCAGCGCCGCCGCCCCTCTTGTCCCAGCCTCAGTCACGCCGCCTGCCCTCCCGGGGCCTGGCCGTGCCGTCCTTCCCTGCCTGCTCCCAGGGCTTCTTGCCCCTCTGCTCGCCCCGTGGCTGCCGCCAGTCTCGCCGGGTGCTCTCCTGGCGCTCGGCCCTGCCGGGGCGGCTCTTGCTTCTGTCCCTCCGGGGCTCGTCCCGCTCCTGCCGGTTCTCCTTCCCCTCCCGGCCCCGCTTCTTGTGCGGCTGCTGCTCCGGCTCCTTGGGCGCCCTGGGGGCTCTGACAGGCTTGTCCTCAGGGGTTCTGTCCTTGGGGCGTGGATCCTGCCGGCCGCTCCTTTCTGCCGGGGCTGCGCGGCTGTCCTTGGCCTTCTCCTCCTTCTTCTCCGGGGCTCGGGGCTTTTCCCGTCCCTTCCTCACCTCCACCTTGGCTGGCGGCTCCTCAGGTTCCTCTGTGGGCTCTTCCTCCTCATCCTTCGGCTCCGAGCGGCCAAACCACTTCTTGAAGATCCAGGGCTCAGCCTGGGGGACGGAGGTGTCACACAGCCCAGCCCTCATGCCTGGGACCCCTCCTCAGCCCTCCCACAAGTGCTCCTCCACACCGGAGGAGCATCCCACCCTAGGGATGCTGCTGCCCCCGCCTCAGCCCCATACCAGGTTGCTGTCAGCATCGTTGTTGTCATCATCACCGTCGTCATCACTGTCATCGTCCTCCAGCATGCTGCTTTCAGGCTGGACGGGCTGGGGAGCTTCCACTTCTGGGGCCTCCTCCTTGGTGGCGGTGACCTCTGGGGATGGAGAGGGATGAGCCGGCATGTGAGACCCCCGGCACCTGCCCCCCTGTGCCCACCCGACTCTGAACCCACCGGGGATGGGAGGTGCTGGAGGCTCCTGCCTGCTGCTGCTGACACCGTCCCTGGAGCACGGTGGTGCTGGAGGAGAGGAGGAAAGAGAGGGTAGGAGGATGGAGGTGATGAAGGTGGGGTTTGGCCACCCTGGCACTGGGGGACCCTGCGCCTGGGACCAGTCCCCATCTCACCTTGGAGCACCTGGAAGCTGACGCTGAGCAGGGCGACGATGGAGGCCACCAGGATACACTTGTTGAGGGTGAGCCCTTCCCAGATGAGCGGCTCCTCTGCAGGGTCCAGGCTGTGGGGCTCCACCTTCGTCTTCACAGGGAGGCTCTTGGGGACTGGGGAGCCCAAAGGGAACCAGGGTTACTAGGGGCGTAGGGAGGCACCAAAGGGCTCCGTGCTGGGACAAAAGGGCCCATAGCCCCCCCACACCCCCTCCCACCCCAGCCCTGCCCTGCCCCAGACAGAACTGGGGGAGGTCAACACTGTAGAAGGGAGGTGGGGGAAGAGGGTCTTGGGTCAACCAGAGATGTTTGGACTGCGACAGCTTTGCAGCACCCCAGGGCTCCAGCAGGGATGAGCCTTCTGTGCGCTCCTGGTTCTGCTGCTCTTCCCCTGGCTGCAGATCCCAGAAGGACAGGGAGCAGGGGTGGGATGTGGCAGGTGGAGGGGAAGCCCCATGCCATATCATGCCATGCCATGCTGTGCCATCCCACCCCATCCCACCCCACCCCACCCCACCCCATCCCATCCCACCCCATCCCATCCCATCCAGTTCCCAGGGGTTTTGGCAAGCAGATCTGGTCCCATCACCACCCTGTGGCCAGACAGTGCAGGGGATGCAGGACAGGGTGGCTGTTTTGGGCCAGATGAGACTTTTCCATGCACACTTACCTGCAGGCACCGCGGCACTGCCTTTCACTCCCACCTTCTCCACACGCTTCTTCTCTGCTGCTCTCTTGTCTGCGCTGAGCGGCGCCGGCTCGGGCATGCTCGGCTCGGGCGCGTCCAGATCCTGCTCAGGGACACCCGGCCGGGTCCCTGGCTCCTCTAGGCCCTGCGCAGAGGGGAGCACGTGTGGGTGTGTGGGCATCACGGCGCAGCATGGCCGGGTGGGATGGGGGCTCAGCTGCACGCCCCCTCCCAGATACGGGGCACTGGATGCAGGGGGGATGCCGGGTGGGCAGACGGAGCCTGGTCCCCTGCGGCTTCGCAGCTGGCAGGCAGAGCCCTGGTGTTTAGCAGCCCTGGGCTGCTGCTGCAGGCGCTGACCAGGCTCGTCACCGGCTCCTCCAGGAGCTGCTCCCCAGTGCCTGTGTTTGTATCGGAAAGCACGTTGGGACTTTTTTTTTTTTTTATCTGCTAAGATTGATGCAGCCACTAGCTGGCTCCGTGCTGCAGGCGGGCGCTGGGGTGTGGCTCCTGTGTTGGGCTGCCTTTGAGCAAGCCCAGCCCTGGGTCTCCCCGCTCGTGGGAGCAGGCAGGACGGGGCCCTGCTGCGGGCACATTGCAGGGGGCTCTGGGCTCGGTCCTGGGGCAGGGTTTGGTGGCCTGGCAGCCTCCTGGTCTGTGTCACCGGTGCTGGATTCTTGCCACAAGCGAGAGTTACCCGCCGGCACAGCTCAGTGACAGCAACAGCTGAACGAGCTGTGCTGTGGCCCCCCGGGACAGACGTGGGGTGAACCCCACAGAGCCCCCCCAGACCCTGTTCCTGGCAGAATGCTGTGGTGTGAGGGAGCCCTCTGATCCCCGACCTGGAAACCTCACCCAGGGGCTGCACCTGGGCATGGCTGAAACCACAGGCACCAGGGCAGGATGTGGCCCCCTGCCCGCTGCCACCACCAGTCCCCTGCTCTGCCAACACGAAACCGGAGCCCCTGTGGGGAGATATGCTCCTGCGTTAGGCAGGTTGGTTTGCACCATGCCACGGGTCATAGACCCCAGCCCTAACTAGGCACAGGGTCCAGGCTCCTCACCCCTGGGTCAGGGGCTGTTTTCACACCTCCACTGGTGCAGTGGAGAACAAAGTTGTGTCTGTGCTCTCCTCCCTACCCCTCCACCCACAAGACCCATCCCCAGGACCCCTCAAGAGCCCCTATCCCAGCTCCTTCCTGGAAGGGAAGGGTCCAAACACTTGCCCAAACCCATTGGGTTGCAAGGTAGAAGCCACGCATGCTTGGGGCCCAGCCCAACTCTGCAGCGAGGTTAAGCACTGAAATCCCCACAGCCTCTATCACCAGCTCGTGCAAGAGGGACCTGAGACACCGCCTCCCCTACCCCGATGAGAGACCCACTGGCTCCAGCACACTCACATGGGAATCTCCTGCTCTCCCCACAGCTGCTCACCGGCACCTGGCAGAGACAAGCAGAGTGCAGCCTGTTAGGGGTGAGGGGGGATGTGTGGGGTGCTGCGGGGCGGAGCAAGCCCAGGTTTGGCACCCCAGAACCGTGCGGTGTTTCCCATGGTCACGGCACGGCCACGGCCTGTCCCGCAGTTTCAGAAGATGGGCAGAAGACACCGGCATCACAGCAGCAGCTTGAGAGGCTGTGGTGTAAGAGTGGGGTGAAAACAGTGCTCAGGGGATGGGGTTTGGGGCTGCTGAGGCCCCACATATCACCTTCCCACATGTCCTGGGCAAGCTGAAGCTGAGAGGGGACGGTGACCTCCCTGCCACAGTACACACGGGGACAAACAGCCCAGGGTGCACAAGAACACCCTGAAAAACAGATCCCAGCATCTGTGAGCTCAGCACCTGCTCGTCTGGGATCTGCACATCCCACCTGCACAAGCCCTCACCCAGAGGAGGAATTTCTGCCCCATGTGAGACAGATTTAGTTCATTTTTCCCCAGTGGAACAATGAATGCTGAGAAAAAAAATACCAATTCCCAGGCTGCAATCCAAAACATGACATTGGAAGCAAAACAAACAGCTACAAGGAAACCTTTTGGCTGGGGAACAGTGGCCTGAAAGAGTTTTGCATTCAACATGAAACCAAACCAAGTCTTTGGTTTTCATTTTAGCTACCCCAGCAATGACAACCTGGTCCACTATCCCCTGGGATGTGGAGCAACTACCACAAGGACTCGGATTTTGGGGGTCCCTCCCCACCCCCTTGGCTGTCCTGGCTTCTCTGTGGTGAGGTGACAGCCAGGCAGTCCCCGGGGTGGCGAGATGGGCTGCTCACCCACGGGAGCAGCTTTCGTGGGTGTTTCCCCGTCGGGCCATCCCCACGGCCGATGCACCAAGCACACACGACTACCCAGTACGGCCTCATGGCAGGGACAGGCACCGAGGCAAGGGCTGGCCACCCACGGCAAGGACGGTCACGAAAGCACACAGCCTTGGTCACTAATGAAAAACAGCTCCGTTTGCTGTCTCTGGGACTTTTTCTGAACCAGCCCAGGTTGTGGAAGCCTGAGGCTGCCTCCGCTGCTGACTCATATCAAAGAAACTGCCAGAAATAGCCCCTTGCCTGCCCTCCCTACCCTGTGCATGCTTGCATGGCCGCACTGGGACAGGCCCCATGGCCCCCGGCATGCCAATTGCTGCTGCAGCACCGCATTCCCCCAGGCTGTGCCACAAACTGCCCCCCAGTTTGATTAAAAGGGTGAAAATCGACACAAAGCCGTACCTCGGGCTCGAGCGTGGCTGCCTTGCCTCCAGCCTGCGGGCTGGCGCGGACTGGCCAGGGTAATATACAGCAACAGCTGCCGGCCACGCTGAGCAAAATAGCACCCAATCACCAGGAGCTGCAGCACCCGAGCTCCCACCCCAGAAAAGGCAGCGCAGCACCAGGCTGCCCCGAAACTGGGGCTGCTGTGGGGGTGCAGCCCCGCGGGGCGGCCAGGATGTGGCTCTGCTCCCTGCGAGCATCCTGGCAGTGGGGAGGCAAGGGGATGAAGTATTTCTGCTTTTGGGGAGTTGGAGAGGAAAACCAGCCTGTGGGGTTGTGTTTCTGCAGGCAGGTGCAGCCTCGGGAAGGAGCCTGTCCTGTCCCCAGCCAGGTGGCACAGCCTGGCATGTCCTGGCCATGTCCTGCTACGGGGACATCTCTTATGGAGGGGCATTAGGTCTGACAACCTGAAGCTGTGACACGTCGCTTTTGCAGTGCTGACATTTGCCTTTAGCGCAGGTTTGATATTTCATCCTTTGTAGGATCCAAGGGAGCGATAAAGCGGGCACTGGTGTCCTGGAGGGGACTTTGCTTTCCTACAGGGCCGCAGGCAGTGGGAGCTAAAGGCAGCTGATCACCAAAAATGGCCACTCACTGCCCCTGGGTGCTGCAGCCAGTTTCAAGCAGTGCTGTCTGTTTCCTATTATCAGCATTAAAAACAAGTTACAGAGCATTTTTTCTCCCTAACATCACTTCAGCTTGACACAGCCCTATTTTCCTGACACCTTGATGATGGATGGCACCGGCTGGCCTGTGTCCAAGCTTGGAGGGCTCCCAGAGTTTTACAAACACATCCCAGGGCATTGGGAAGTGGAGGGAACCTGCACAGCGCCAGGGCCTCACAGCCCAGCACAAAGCCTCACCTTCCCCATCCTCCAGCAGGGAACCTCCTGAGCCCCAAGCAGGACCCCAGGCATCCTCCTGCTCGCCCGCACCCCGTGGGCTGCCCGAGCCCCTCGCGGCCTTGGCCAGCAGGACACCAGACTGCAGTCCTGCTTTAGGACCACGCAGCAAAGGAGCTCGAGAGCAGCCGTCTGCTTTCCAGGGCAGGGATTTCCCCTCTTTGGCAGAGGCAGGACTGAGCATGCAGTGAACCCTGCTGCGGTATAAATAACATGCTGCAGAAGCTGAGCCCAGATGGAGGAAGAGCTGGAGCTGTAAACAAAGCCCTCCTCACTGCGCCAGGGCTGCAGGCTCGCGTGCCAAGGGTATTTTTCTCAGTTTTATTCCCACTCCAGTAAGGTCAGGGCAGTTAGCTGGCAAGGCACGCTTGCTTTATAGGGACATAATGAAAGCAGAACATCATCAACAGGCCAAATAAAAATCCCTTGTGCTCCCAGTTAACCCCATTTCATGTCGTGCTTTCAGGTCCGGCAGCTTGCTCGCATCTCCTGCCGGAGAGCTCATGCCCCCTGGGAAGGCAAGGAGCTGAGTGTGCAGTAATTACACACAGGCCCAAGCAAAGCTTCTTCCCACTTGTTCTCGTGTGGGGCCATGGGATGGGAACTCTCCCATACTTCTGGTGACCTCTCAGCATTTCGTGAGGTGGGAAGGGACCAGGAGCGATATTGTCCCTGCGTGTTTTGTTCTGAGCAGTTCTCTGCCGAGCTGCAAAGCCTCCATCTCCATTGCAGGAGCTAACCCATGCAGATGGAGGAAGGAGACTCTTAGAGGCAAAATATTTCCTAATCCCTTGGCCTCTCCCAAATCCTGGCCTCTCTCTTGTCCTGAGACTGAAAAAAAAGTGTCTCTCCCCTGTGGTTTCAGGGCTGGCACCCAAGTACCAGGGTTCGTGGTCCATCAGGACCCAGCTGTGCTGCAGCATCCCTGCACTTCTATGGCAACACTCCCTTATCCTCCCACTGGGACATAATCTTTTTTCTCCCCATCTTTAATAACTTGCAGTTAAAAGGCAGTTGTAAAGACGTGGAGTTAGTCACTGCTTCTTTTCAGTGCAGGTTCATTCTGCTGATGGATTTTCCTGCCCTCCACACAGCTCAGCTGCTTTCCCAAGCCCTGGCTGCTGCAGCATCCCCAGCCTGGCCCTGTCTCCTGCACCCACACAGGGGAGGAGATGCTCCAGCCGGGCACAAGCTGGGTTCCCCGCTGCCCCACATCGTAGCCTGGGCATGCTGCAGGTCCTTCCCCCACTGGCTGCATGCTGGATTTCATCCCTGGCTGCACCAGACCCATCCGACTGGATTCCCACAGCCTGGCAATCTGTAACATTCCTCCAGCCCTCGGAGCACGCAGCCTCCAGCCCCTCACACAGGCAGGGCTGGGCTCTTGACCTGGTTTTAAGGACAGGAATTTCAACTGTGTCTGCTAAGCCGGTGCTCAGCCTGGTCCATGAGTCCAGCCAGCTCCACGCCAGCATTGCCACAGCGCCATCCCCGTGTGCAGCCGCAGTGCGGGGCGATGCCAGGGGGTGTTGTGCAGCCACCGGCACCAAACAAACTGCAGGAGATGCATGTGGTGCTCAGGCCAGGTGTTGCATGGGCTTGCCACAGGTGCTTGGCATCTTGGAGCTCTCCACCCTTCCATTAGATGTGGCTGGGCTCAGAAGTGGTCGGAGCAGTGCTGGCAGATGGAGGGGAGGATCACAGAAGCATGGTTTCTTGGGGAAATCAGGGGAAAGAGCTTCCCGATCCCTCACACCATCAAAAACCTACAGGCACAGGTGTCCCCATGGCAACCTGGCTACATCCCAGTGCTGACAACAACATGCTGTTGACATAAAATTCCTGTTTCAGTTGGATGCAGCATGCATCAGCTCTTTCCATCCTGAAGGCTTGTGCAACATCTGTGAGCTGAAACCCAGCCACTGCCGCCCAGCCCTGAGGTAGCAGTGCAACAGCATCAGCCATGGAAATTATTCCTCCGGGTGACTGCAGGAACCACAGACCTTTCCAAGCACTGTTGTTATTAGGGAGCACTCTGGAAGTTACAGGAAGCAAAGAGACATTTTCTCTCTGCCAGCTGTACTTCTCCTGTCAAATCACTGATCTCTCATCATAGAAGATTTGAGATCCATTGCGCTATGCAATCTCCTTATGGTGGTGCAGTTAATTGAAAGCCTAGAGCGTTTGGGAAGCTGGATGTTCCTGTGGCTTCGTGCCATCAGGCATTACCGTGGGGTTGGGTAACGCTTCCTGACACGGAGGGATCCCTTGAGAAATGGAATGTCCTTTACCTATGGCTGGTACCTGAATGGGCTCCTCCATCCTGGTGATGCCCTCCCTGGCTGCTTGTGGGTCACAGCCTGTGTCTGCTTGGCTGATGCTGACAGAAAGTCCTGAAAGGACCCAGAGCTGCCCCCTAGTTTTGGTGTTGCAGTGATTGCAACACCAACAGAGACCTTCTGTCTGCTCCCTTGGGGCGAGGCTTTGCTGATGTTGGGGAACAGGACAGGGAGAGGATGAAGCACTGCGGGACGGGCGCTGCCCCGGGCCAGCCCCTGCTTTGCGAAGTCACAGCTCGCAGTGCCTTTGAGGCCTCCTCTTACCCACATCTTCTGTCTGTGGGCGAGCTTGGCGGGGTGGCGAGCCAGAATCTGGGGGAGCTTCATGTGGAGGTGGTCAGGACACAGCACGCGGGGTCTTGCAGCACGATGCTGCAGGCTGAGCACTGGCTGAACCACCTGTGGGCATGCGGGTCCAGCCAAGGACAGCAAGGTGACCACATCGGCCAGAGAAACTCTCTGCATAGCACGTCTGTCCCTCCAGCACTGAGCTACAGCCAGCTTCTCATCCAGGGACAGTGGTCTCTTCAGGTCTCAGTCCTGGAGGTGACAGCTGGATCATGCTGGGGACAGACCCTGCTGGCAGCGAGGTGTCACGGGTTGCCTTCCCCTGCTTTGTCCACTGAGACAGGAGGGAAGAGCCCGTCTGCCAACTGGCCCGGCAGAATGGGGACAGTCTCTGGGGCCAGTGCTCACCCTGCTGCTGGTGGTGTGCTCTCAAATGAACCGAGTTCGCTCAGTCTCTGCTCCAAGCCAAAGGACAGGTGGTGCCCACAGCAACTGAATGGCACAGGGGCCTTGATGCACCGCAGCAGCTCACAGCAAGCCTGTGATCGTGCCCAAAGCCCTGGAAAGCATCGATTCCTCAGCATACTGTGTGATCTATACACACCCAGAGCAGCTCTGCATTAAAGCCAGTCTGATCACACTCTAATCCACGTGTGACCTAAATACCCTGATTTACGAATCCCAGAGGTTTTCACTCTCTTTGCATGGCAGAAGAAGCAGCATTCAGGTCAGCTGGAACAGAAGATGCTGGATCCCATTAAATGCTACTTTTAGTCTCAGCTGCTTTCAGTAATTGTTCCATTATACGTTTTCTCACAGCCCAGTGCTGCTTAGGGCTAATTATTATTCTCTTTTAAGACTTTAAGCCATTAGTACTTCTGAGGAGAACACAAGCAAGTGGCTGTGTTCAGACATGGTATCTCAAACAAACCATCCTTAGAACTGTACAGGGAATAGGGAAAGGTCCCACGGGAGGCCTCATCCCACCCACTGCAGGGTGAGGAGGGTTGTACAGGGACAAAAACATCCCAAAGGGCAGCAGTGCGTGCTGCAGTCACAGCAGAAATCACAGGAACTTCCTAACCACCAGCAGACCTCGGCTGAATGTTTCCCAGCACCTCCTGCCCTACAGCTCCCCATTTCTCTATTATCAGGCAAAAAATTCCCAAGTTAAAGTTCAGCAGATTGCAGGTACCACATGTAAAACCTATACACCAGGCTTGCCTGTGCTCTCCTGTCTCACCATTTATTTCTTTGTTTCTCAGTGATAGTAAATGAAGGCTCAAAGGTTCAATATCTGCTTTCTGAAAAAAAATTCTCCCTTGACATCACCAGGGCTGTCCACTTGGGTGTTTTCTGGCTCTGTAAGGAGCTTTCTGGGACACTCATGGGTGCATTTGTTACCTTGCCAAGGTTGGGAAACTTTGATGATGGTTTTCCTTCTCCAAAGTTCTGCCGGATTCTGAATTACTCTGTTAATTATGAGCAAAGCAGAGAAGGCTGGGACATCAGGACAAGGTTTCTGAGAGCAGTTCCCTTCTGTTCTCGGCCTTCACTCCCCTCACTTGTACAAAGCAATGCCAATGAAATATGTTCTGTAATAGAAACAAGCAAGAACCAAACCAGCTGGGTCTTAAAATAGCATGAAGCTCCCTTTCCCAAAGCTGCATTCTTAATTATTCAGGTTTCTCTCCTTTTTGCCCAGCATCATTAGAATCATTTGTTCAGTGCAGGCAATGCCACTGCAGCAAGCCAAACAAAGCTGTTTGCATCATGCTTGGAGCACTGTATGGATCACACCCTCCCAGGCTGAATTAAAAAACATCAAATCTCAGAACTGAATGTTTTCTAATCTTTTTCCATAATACCCCTGCTGGCCCTTTGTTTCTAAACCACGTCCTGTTTAAACATCCCAGAGTGAGACTTGTATTTAAAATTGGTCTGAGCCTACCAGCAGAGCAAGGAATGGCAGTTTCCCCACAGCAGCAGCTCCGAAGCCTCCCTGTAGCATCGCTCTGCTTCAGCACCCACGCGGGGATGCCCTGCTCACAGCTCACTGCTGGCACCCACTGCCTGCAGCAGCTTCGGGGTCGAGACCTTGGTTTGCAGGCCAGGAGGAGTCCTGCTGGTGTAAGTCCAAGGCAGCTTCTCTGAGTTAGTGGGGCCATGCTAAGTTTACAAGGAAATCATGGAGCTGTAATTCAGGATCAAAAAGGCACATCTTTCTGACTGATGCTCGTTCACAACTCCTTGCCATCACCAGAAGGCAAAAATCCTGGCAAAGCTAGGCTGCAATTGCAAACTTGCCATGGTTAATGCAAGCTTGAGAAGAATTATTTTTGTGAATTGATGGAGATTGAGAAGATGCAAGAATGAAACTTCAGTGAAGGCAGGCACTATCCCATATGGCTGCCTCTCATGGGGCCTGGACAAGCACCTCCAGCCAAGTGCTACGGAGTAAAGCGATCGGTTGGTTCGAAGCACTGCACCATCTTCTGTGCTGATTCTCACCCACACAGCACAGTGGCATGATTAGAAAGGTTTACTCTGACTTACCTTCTCCTTTCTCCCCTGGAGAAGCCAAATGACCTCATTGTCACTCCCGTTTCAGCAGCCTGTGCTTTATTTTGGGGCTTTCTTGATGGCAGGAGCAGAGCTCAGCCCAGACCGAGCTGGTTCCCGTGATCGTCTGCCCCACCGGCCTGGTGCTTCTGGGCAGAAAGGCACCGAGCGCCGCACAGCACCCCGGGATGGGGCAGGCAGGAGCAGAGGCACGCGGGGCACGGCAGCGCACCGGAATCTGCCTGTGTGCACAGCCAGTGAGGACGTGAGTCAGGAGCCCACGGGCTGTGGTAGTAACAGCTATTTAAAGTGGTGATGGAGTGATTAAAAAATGGCAACAGCCGTGTGAGTGGGCAGAACAGCAGGAGACGAGCTCCTGCACAGCCCCATCGCAGCAGCGAGGTGCTCGGCATCCCCTTGGCCAGGGACTCCTCAAATCAGCAGGAGCCCACTGGAGATGCTGTGCCTATTGGTGCACTTCCCAACCAAAGGAGCAGGGACCTGGATCCTGCTGCAGGCTCCATCCCAGGAAGAAAACCCAAGGCACAGCAGCCAGGAGGGGGGTTTGAGCAGGGGCAGGACCTTGAGGTCCCAAGCCAAGGAGAATGGCTGCACTGAGCCCTTCCCTGCTGGATGGTCCCCAGCAGCACTTCCAAACAGTTCCTGGTCCCGGCAGCTGCCCCGTTCGGCCCAGCTCTGGATGGAGAGCAGTGCTCATGGGCCGGAGGCCCCGTGCAACCAGGGCAGGTGGAATTTGCCTCCTCCTTTCCAGGGCAGTTGCTTTCCTTTGAAGCGTGGCTGCCCTCGAGTGGTGTCTCAGGGCCACAAATGAGGCCCGTTAAAGGATGCACGCTTGCAACACAGCTGCAGGACGGAAGTGCAAAAACTGCTGTCCCCTGCTCCATCACTTCTGTCCCTCCTCCTTGCTTCCTCATGCCCAGCCTGCTGGGAGGCTTGAAAGCACACCCTGCTGAGTCTTTTTGCTATTTGTTGTTGTTGTTGTTCCAGTGAAATGAAAACAACAGCCTGAAAGAATTTCTTCCTCAAACCCCAAGTTAGTTCCCAAATCAGCCAGTTGAAATGGTGAGGGTTTTCTTTCAGTAGCAAGTGCCACAGCAGCACTGGGCACCAGTGGTCCCCGTTTCCAAGCACCTCATTTGCCAGCCTCAGGCCTCTGCATCCTGGGAAGGATGAACTTGGCGGAGCTCAGCCTCCAGGGCAGCTTCAGGTCTCTACCACCATGCGACTGAAGTCTTACTCTGGAAATTCAGGGATTTTAACAGCAAAAGCAAGATGACCATGCAGCACCTTCTCTTTGATCACCTCTGTCCCTCCAGAGAGTGGGGTGAGCACATCCCCAGGCCCACCCTTGGTCTTTTGAAGCACAAGATGCCACCTGAAAGCCAGGTGCACAACTCACCGGGCTGCCGATCCTTTCTGCCTCTGCACCCACATAAAACAGTGCTGGGTGCTATAAGAATGCTGAGCGGGGAGCTGCAGCTCCCACCTTTAATACATGCAGCAGCTGTCCCCTGTTGGGGCACCAACTGCTCCCAAACGGCTCCATTGCCACCACTGGACTGTTTTACAGTCGGCAGGGCAAGAAACAGATGTGGTGGCCCAGCACGTAATAAGCAAGAGAATGAAAGATTCTGCCTTCAGAAGCAGTCAGCCCATGCCAAAACACTGCTCGGTGTGTTTTGTACTCAAAGGTGAATGATCTCATCAGAGAAAAATCAAAGGCAGCAAACCACTTTTGCAGGTGAATGAGCAACACAGCCAGGCTGGGAATTACAGGACAAGACGAGGCAGGTCGCAGCGCGGGGCAGAGCCTGGTTTGGCCGCAGGGAAGTGAGCAGTCCTGTGCTGCCCCGTGGGAACTTCTTTTAATGTCATGCTGGGGAGGAGCGCTGGTGAGTAACTGCTCCATGGCAGGTCCAAGAAGTGAATAATTTTCCAAGAATAAAAACTAAAAGCCTAGATACTCCATGGAAGGGCACCCTATAAATAGGACTAACAAGTGGGAATAGGAGACGGGAAGTTTCTTGTCCCCATCCCCACCACTTCTCTGTGTCCCTCCCTGGTCCCCTGGTCCCGGTTTCTGTGCCCGAGCTGGTGGGAAGGCAAAATCCCACTGTGTCTGCTGGTGCAGGTCCTGGGTACGGGGCTCTGCTGCCTGCCCGGACATGTACCTGCTCACCCACACCTCCGTCACCCGAGCATCCCGGTAACATCTGCGCTGCCTTCCAGTTTCAGCAGCTCCTGCTCAGTGCTGTCTACAGGTGTTAGAAAGAGGGGCAGGGTGACAGGGTGATCACCCACGCTTGGTTTCTTTAAAATAAAGCACTACTCCCCCCCGGAACCCATACGCAATAGGCTATAAATGAGCCAGCACCACAAAGAGGTCTTAGAGCCACTGTGGATGTAACTGCAAATGGTGCAGAGATGACGCTAGAAAAACCCACAATGTGCTTGCAGAAACCCCCCATGCACCCACACCCTGAACGCTGCCAGCAGTGCTGGCCACCTTGTGTCAGAAAAGATGCAGATATGTGCAAAAAAGTGCCGGGCTGGGTGCGGGAGCAGATCGGGCATACAGCAGAGCTTCCACACAAGGAAAGGCTGAACAGAGTGAAATGGCAGAGAAAAACAACTTGAGAGATCTACGAAAGCATTAATGGTTCAGAAAAGAGTGAAAGGGTGTGGCTACTCTCTAAGTCACGATGGACAAAAGCTGGAGCCTGGATGCAAGGGTGGAAAACCAGCAAAGGGAGAGCTTCTGCACGGACACATGGTGGAAGCTCAGACCTCATCGTCAGAGGATGCTCAGGGGACGCCCTGGTAGGGGCTCAGGAAAAAACACTTTGGAAAGGGGTTAAAAGAGGTTCCTGGAGGACTGGTCTGGGGGGGCTGCGAGACAAGAACCGGGGCAGGTCCCGCTGGTGGCCGAGCCTGGGTGCGTGTCCAGCACCGCCAGGCGCTCAGCAGCCGCTGTGGGTTGTGCGTGAGGCGAGAAGCGGGGCCCAAACCTGCACATCAAAACAGATTTCCCATAAATTACCATGTTATGGCTTTTCATAAAAGGCTAGCAGCATGAGGTATGATTCATGAGGAACCTGTAATGTTTAATTAAAAAGGAGAAACCGATCCTGCTGTGAAACACTTCCAGATCCCATGCCAAGCTCATCATTGACTTAATTTACGGGACGTAAACAGGCCAGAAGATGGTATAAGCGGTAAAGTCACGTAACTTTTGCCAATTTGGGATTCCACAGCTGTGCAAAGGGGGGGCGAGTGACGAATGAAATGAGGCGAAGGCAAGAAAACAGTGAACATCCTAATGGGCAGCGCAGGATGGGAAGACCGCCTGTGCTCTGCTACAGCTGCTCTTCTTGCTTCTCCCTGCTTTCTGCCTCCAGGCATGAAGGTCACTTGTCTTACACACCCATGAAATCCCGTGTTGGCTTGAATTACACGTGTCCCGACCCTAGATGTCAAACAGCCAAGGCTGCCATACCAGTGACATGGACATAAATTCTGGTCGACCTCCAGTGAAAGCGATAGTGTTACCTGCCCTGCCCCACGTCCCCTGCTCGCCCCAGGGGCTCTGTGCGTGCCGCTCGGCGTGGCCGTGCCCATGACGAGACGCAGCGTGTGCCCAAAAAGGGATTCTCAGCATTATTCATATGGAAAAAATGCTGTGGGATTGCTTCCCTTCGTGTAACTGGTCCCATGACCTCAGTTTCATGATTCTTGATTTCTGAGGGAAATAATTTCCAATACCAAGAAGGGAGAGGCTGGCAGGCTTGTGGGGAAGGCACTGACTGAGCAATTGCTTGTAAAAGGGACCAGCCTGGGTGCCACACCTTGGCTCCAGCCCTAGCTCCCCATGCCACCCGAAGCCTTTTGAGCAGCCACGAGCACGGCTGGGAATGGGGAGCTCAGAGCCACCGAGACCTGCTGCTGGAGGCACCCTCAGCAGCGCAATCGCCAGTCCCTAAATAGAGCTGCTCTCCTTTTACACGGAAAAGAGGGATGCGAGGAATTCAAAACCAGGAAAGGAGAGGAGGGCACTGCAGAGCTACTCAGGTTCAGCTGCAGTTTCACAAACGCTTTCAATATCGCTCCCTGCTGTCCCGTCCAGGGCTGGGCAGTGCAGAGAAAGCTGAAACAGCCCAAGATCTGGGGGGAAAAGTGGTGAAAAATAGGGGACAACAAGAGGAGATGCTTGCTGGTTGTACAGGGAGATGCCTCCAGCTCCCCTCCTTCCCTCCATGGATCAGGATTTTGCAACAGGCCTGAATTTGGGTCCTGGAGACCAGGAGCTGCCATAGCATCACAGCATTCTGGTGGCTCATGTCACACCCTGAGGTTTCCCACAGACCCTCCCACCCCAATCAGCCAGGGTGAACACCAGCCCACCTGGTGGCACAAAGGCTTCCACCAGGTTCCCAGGGGCACAAGTAAACTTCCAGAGCAGAAGAAAGCAAATTGAAAGGCAAAAATATATGAAAAAAAAAAAAAAAAAAAAAAAAAAAAGCCCAACCCAGGACTTTTGGGTGCAAAAAGGGCTGCAGATGCCAGGAACACCTCTGGAAGGGGAATGTTTGCAGGCAAGCACCAGCTCACACTGCCAGCGAGAGGGGAGCTGCCTGCCAGGATGGGAGCAGTCCTGCAGCAGGATGGGGCTGAAGCACACGAAGTCGCGCATGGAGGCACAGCTGCTCACTGCCGGGACCGAGCACATGCCCAGGAACAGCCCCATGGGCTTCAGTTTCCCTTCATGTGAATGGGGGGAATGATATTTGCCATGCTCCTAACATTGCAGAAAAGTAGATAAATTCTCTCAGCGTGTAGAGGATCTTAAAGGAGTTTAGTGCTTGGCATTTCTGTTGTAAGGTTTATCACTAAATCCACCGTCCCCAGCTCCTCTCTGATATCAGCTAGAGCTTTTTTTCAGTTCTGCTTTCTGTCTCCAAACAACAGATTTTTTCTGTTCCTCCTCTCCAGACATGACTCACTGCTTGCCACATCCCCCAGTCAGAAATCACCCCTGACACCCAGCCTCTCATTTCCCTGTGTTTAGCTCGGTCCCTTTCACAACACGCTGCCAGTGCTGCTCCTTCCTTTCCTCCTCTGGGTGCTGCGTGCTTGTGGCAGGCAGTGGCAGTGATGGCTCAGACAACCTGCGGCCTCGTCCCCTGGTGCTGGGGCAAACCCAGCAGAGAGGCAGCTCCCAGCAGGTTTCTGCTCAGAAACCTCCCACCGCTGTCCTGGTAGAGCAGAGCAGAGCTTGCAGCAGCTCTGCTCTGTGCGTACTTGCAGTATCGCTGTTCTGTGCATGCTTGCAATGATGCTTTCTGTGCATGCTCATAGTATTGCTGCTCTGTGCACGCCTGCAGCTTCCTCCAAAGACGAGAGCAGCCAATCGGCGATGTGGTGCAGGGCAGAAATGCTTTCTGCTTGGAGACAGAAAAGCAAAGAGACAACTGAGTGCAGCTGACAGGGCCGGGGTGCGCCCCGCAGCACCAGAGGCCCCCAGGGAAGGCAGTGGAGAGGGCCTGCAGGGAGTGAGGAGAGGCACGGGCTGGGCTGTGCAGAGAGCAGGGAAGGCAGCCTGCTTGGCCCTTGCCTGTAGCCAAAGCCTCCCAGCACTGGGATTTTTTTCTTACACCTCAGGACGTTGCAATTGGGACATAAAGAAAATGAGTGGGAGTGAGAGGTAGAGAGGAAAGCTGGGCAGAGATGGGACGAGAAGGAGGGCGTAAATAGGCAAGGGAGGAGGAAAAGAAGCAATAATGTGGGTGGACAGACAAGTGAGAAACTCAGAGGAAAAGGCAGGCTATGAAAAAGCATAGAGAGGTGAAGAAAGGTATGAAAGAGGTGGAGAAAAGTAAGAAAAAGCATAGGGAGGTGAAAAAGGGAAGCTGGAGCACTGCAGAAAAGCAGCTGCAAGGGGAGCAGGGACCCTCGGGCAGCCCTGAGAGCAGGCAGGGAGCAGGCGGCCCCTGGGCTAGCAGGGTGGGCTCGTGGGTGGGGGTGGCAAATGGTCACAGGGGGGCAGAGAGCTCCCCTGGCCAGCACACAGCTCATGCTGATACACCTGAGTAAACGACCCCAGTGCGGCTACTCCTCGAAACCCTACTACAGACAGGTGTAGAAGGATTTGCAAACTGAAATCAAATGTATGTATCAAATGCTAACTGTAGAGAATTGGCCTTAGTTAGCTATGATGCCATCAAGCACTCTGAGAGAACGATACCAGTGAGCACGTCCCCCTGTACCCAGGTTTCCCTCTCCTGCGAGTGCAGGTGCAGAGAGGTGCCCTGGTCACAGAGCTGCTCCATGTCCCTGGTGTCCCTGGTGTCCCCGCTGTCCCCAGTACCCCTGGTGCCCCTGCCTGGCCCCGTGCTGCAGGTGGGGAGCTGGGGGCTGGCAGCAGTGGGCAATGCCCTCAGGGCAGCAGGAGCCGTGCCCACCGCCGCCACCTCTCCTGTCTGTTCCCACTCGTGCCGATGGGACGGGGACACAGCGCTGGGGCCTGGGGTGGCGGGGGCTCCTTTCATACTGTTCTTCTCACTGTGCCATTTCAATGACTGGCCCCCAAACACTTTCTGACTGCTCTGTGTTTTCCCAGTGACTCAAAGGCAAGAATCTTTCAGAATAAATCATTTAGAGGCAGGGGAAAAAAAGGAACAGCTCTAACCCCACACATACACACACTCCCCTCCTCCTACAAGCATGTTTTGGAGCTGTTCAAGCAAAGGGAAGAGTGAGAAGGAGTAATTTTCCATGGATGCAGGGAACAATTGAGCCCCGCGTGGTTTTCGTTGTTAAAACGCTTCCCTCCAGCAGTTTCTGCTCCTCCACGCCAGACAAAGGCAATGTGCATGCAGAGACCGGTTCAGCCTTGCTCCACCCTGTGGTGCCGAGGTGCGTGGTGCCGGGGAGGAGGCACGGGGGGGACGTGGACGTGGTGACGTGGGCTCGCTGCAGCCGCGCTCCCTCGGCACGTCGGGGATGGCCGAGTCAGCCGGGGCAGCTCAGGCACACCGACATGATGGTTTGGTTTAGGGGAGTGCTGGGGAGGGACGTGAGGATGGTGCCGGTGTTGCGTTGGGGCTGAGTGGCTGCAGGAAGACGCAGTGAGGCCTTGGCATCCTCAGCGCTGCACAGGCTGCAACCAAAGAGCTCTGAAATGTCCACCTCCAGCTGAGGGACAGGAGGGAGCAAGGCTGGGGCTGGCAGTTCTCTGCTCTTACACATCAAGCCCCGGCATTGTTTCTGAGCCCCGTTTGGTGCCTTATTCCTGCTTTTCCCCAAGTGATGCTGACTACACCCACCGTCCTGGGAACGTGCCGCTCATGGGGAGCACATGGGGCTGAAGAGCAGCAGGACCCGCTGTGTGCAAACCACGTCAAGGGTACCTTTAGCTCTGGGTGAGAAGAAAGATGAAAAGCAACTGGTTTTCACCAAAAAAGATTTTCTTAGTTCCTCATCAAAGATCAGCATATGGCAGCTAGACAGACTCAGGCCCAGACTGGTGGGAGATCTTTAAGCAACATTTTTGTGGCGCAGAGTAAGATTTTGCCAGCCTCCTCCCAGACAGCCAGGTACTACTGAGCCGGTGGCTCAGCCCAGAGCTGGTTTGCAGCCCTTTGCCAGACCACTGAAGAGGGCTTTCAGCAGAACATCAAAGACAAGACTCAGAGAATCACAGGAGCCGGTGCTGCAGCTCCAGCAGCCCTGCACAACGGCAGAAGCCCCAACACCTTGGTTCCCTTAGGCCCCCCAGGTGTGCATGCCAAGCTTTTTGCTCCTTGCTCTATGTGCTTTTTCACTTCCTATTGCAACAGCCAGAGAATGCATTTATGAACAGCAGGGTTTTGCCTAGGAGTTGATGGCACTCAGCATGGCCGTGGATTGATGCTTTACATCCATAGCTTGTGCAGCAAAGACTTGGGGTGGCTGAGATGCTTCCTTGACAATAAGCAAAACAAGGCAAAAGGAAGCTGTTACAGAAGATGATCTTGGTTTGCTTGGCCAAAAACAACAACAACAACAACTAAACAGCCCACAAAGGCCTGAGGGGTATGATTGCTACACATAAAAGCACCCGTGAGAGGGCTGGGATGCTTATTTAAGCATAAGGACAATGTTGGCATGAAACCAATTGGGTAAAAATTGGCTGCAAATACATTCAAGTGGGATTAAGAAGGTGTTTCCCAACTCTTAGAGTGCTCAGCTTGTGGAAGAGCCTTGCAGGGGATGCAATGGAGGCTGAGAGGGTGGAGTACTGCACCTTTTTGAAGGGGATCCCAGCTCTACATGTGGACAGCAGGTCCAGGTTTGTGTCTCCTGGCTGTACAAAGACATCCCACGCCTCAGTCTGGGAAACTGGGAGGCTGAAACTTGCACCTCGGGGAAGTCCCAGTGCTCAGCATCCCCTTAAAGCCATGCCAAGAGCTCCTGAAATCTTCCCAGATGAAAAATGAAAGCAACTACATAAGCTGATTTCCCTTGGATTGTGTGTGCCTTGAGATTGTTCAAGTACTACAATGAGCAGGGATCTTGGAGAGCTACAACAATAGCTTATTTTGAAGGAAAATTAAGACCAGCTTGTTTTTCCTAATCTTTCAGCTTCCTCCAAACAAATGTGTCACAGCTGTTATACCTGGAGGTCATGGAAAAAGGGTCTCAGCAGAATGGCTGTGAGAAGCGGTTGAGGCAAAGAGTGTGAATGTGTCCTCCAGCAGGTCAGCATGCTGGGGTGCCAGCAGGCTGAACTGGGATGCTGAGGGCTTAATCAGGCCTTGTGTAGCATGAAATTCACATTGTTTTGCATGCAAGGCTCAGGCAAGTAGCTACTGCCCCAAATAGTCATTTTTTTTTGCCTCACTGACTGATCAAACTCGATTTAGTACTTGGGTCAGATGTCAGATGTAAATTCCCTTCTAGTTAAAATTCAGAGAGTTTAAAAAGTTCCAGAGACACAGGCAATGGTGATGCAAGCAACCAGTCTCGTTGCCATCCCCCTGGTGCTGCTGGACAAAGGCAGAAGCTGCACCACCGGCAGGCAGAGCCGCTCAGAGATGCAGGGCAGTGGCGATGTCAATCTATGTAACCATGAGAACATTACAATTAAAAAATACAGTTTTGCATAAATTGATATTTCGCGGCTGTCTCCACAATATTTCATGGGAAAAAGCATCCAGTTACCACAAGCAAGCATATTTCTAAACCCATTTAAAATCTTAAAACCGCAATACATAAACCTAACAATACCAAGCAGCAAGACATCAGGAAGCCATTGAAAGAAAAGCCCAGAGTAATATAAAAGAGAACTAAACATTACTATCGCTGCCAAAGAATAAGCTCCTCTAAATATTTTTAAAGGCAGCAAAGAGGATTATCAATGAGGTTTGAGACAAGATAAGGATAGACAATTTAGGTTCCAGAGAACATTTTGCCTATTCTGAAGGTACTTTGAGGTCAACCGACTTTTGAAAATGACCTAAAAAAAAACAGAACAACAAAAGCCCAGTCCATTTTCTGAACGATTTGAGGTTGGAGGGGCTTTGCCTCTGTATGGCCTGAGGTTGGTCCTTTCCCCGTGCCTCAGCCTCCCCATCCACAGTGACACAACAAATGTAAGTTACAGCCTCCGAAGGGAGCATGAGGGCTGCTTAGAGGTAACGCTGACAACTTAAATACGTACAACACAAATTCTGGTTTTGCTGTCTCAGTACATGTGGTCACAGGGGTGGCGCAGGATCTGCTGGAGGCACACTCTGGTCCGTGCCAGGCCAGTTTTTGTGTGCGTGCTGCACCCGTGGAGCCACGACGTGATGCAGCAGAACTGCCGGGCTGTTGCGCTGCGTGCGCTGCTCTGGCAGCCGTGGCACTGCCCTGCGGGCTCTCGCTGCTTCCTGTCACGTCCCAGTCCTTGAAGAACAGTGCTGATTACATTTTCCTCCCTAATGAGCTCAAGGAATCTGAGGATGGGCTGAGACTGCCCCAGAGGATGGCGTTCAGGCCACAGCCCGAGCTTGAGGAGATGTCTGCGCAAAGCACAGACATTGCATGGAAACACCACGGGAGCAAGGAACCGGGCACTAAGAAAGCTGCCTGCTGCATGCCTGAAATCTAGGGATGTACCAAAAGGGCAGGGGACCACCATGGTCTGCATGCCATTTAAAAGGACGTACACAGGAGCCAGACCAAAATTACCCCACTGACGCAAGGGAGGATGGAGAGATACATTCCCGTGGAGGCTAGGCATCCATAGGACCAAAAGCCACAGCCTCAGGAGCTAAAACACCCCAAAACCAAATTTCAGAAATAGTTCTCAACTCCACACAGACAGCTTGTTTTCTGTAAGCACAGCTGCTCCCTTTCCTTGCATGCACTTCTGAAGCAGGAGGTTTTCAGATTGTCTTCTGAAGTACTTGGTAAAAGTCACGGTAAGCAGGAAATCAGCCTAAATTGGGTCATTAGTCCAACCAGAACGGTAATTTTCAGGTTTCTTGCCTTCCTTATGTACTGCTTTATCTTCTAGCACCTTGGTTTTATTGGGAGTTACGAGCACGCGCTCAGCAATGGGTGGAAGAGCGCTTTGGCAGAGGAAAGGACAGCCATGTGATGGAGCTTTCCCGCATGTGCCCGGCCCATTCTCAGCTGTTTGGCTGCCCAGCCTCTGTAGCAGGAAGCTCCCTGGGCTGAGGTGGCAAATCCATGTACGACTGCATGAGTACGGAGCTCCTGAAGGTGGGGTTATCTGGGAAGCTGGGTGCCAGGCATCGCGACGCTCCCCACACCGCATCCTGCCTTCCAGCCAGGGACACATCGAACCCTGCAGAACTCAGCTTCCTCCAGAAGTTAATGGCAAGCAGGAGGCAGTGTAAGTTAATTTGTACCTAGGGCGGCTTCATAAATAAAAACCTTTAAGGAAAACTGGAAAATTGTGGTAATGAAATAAGAGGTGCCTTCATTTGAAAGCCTCTGCTCCCACACCCAAGTGCGATGACAGCCTGGGGATTTGATACAGCGGGTGCACTGTAGGGGCTCTACTTGCGTGGACAATGTCTTGCCAAGCTGCCACCTTCCACAGGCTTAAACTCGGGAGGTTTTTTTATAAAAACCGTAAACAAGCAACCCGAGCTGCTAGCAGCCTGCTAAGCTGGCTGGTGCTCGGCTGCTGCTCCGCCCTGGCTCGGAGGGATCGCTGGCTATCTCTGTACGCACCGTCAGTAAATATTGGTTCAAACACAGAGAGCTCGTGGGTAAAGCACAAGGCTGCAAGAAGGTCAAATAACCAGCCTGGTAGAAGTGCTGGTGGCCAGGACTGGTCCTCGCCGTCCCCTCCTGTGTCACCCAGGGGCTGTGCTGGCTGCTAACACTGCTCCAGCTGCTAGCACTGCTCTGGCGAGCTCTGGCCAGCCTTGTGCTTAGCACAAAGTCCCCTGGGATTATACCCGAAATAAAGCAGCACGCAGCACACATATACAGCTGGAAGAAAGCCTGCGTTGCCAATTCTGCTGGTCGGAGGCTATTCTCAGGCTTGTTCTCAGCTGCAGCAAAGGGGTGAAGTGATTCCCTCACCAGCAACTCTCAAAAGGACGAGCATGGCACATAACTCATTGCAGGCTAAATAACCTTCCCTGCCCTCGGGGCTTGTTCATTTTATTTATGGGAAAATATGCTCGTTAATACTCTTATCACAGGAGTGATCTAATTGGGGGCTGGGGGGGGGGGTAGTCTCCTTTGAATCCATTTTAATGAGCTGTTGGCAAAATGTTTAGGCAGGCAAAACTGACTCTGAACGCGTTTCTAACACAGCAGATTCTGCACAGGTCTTAACGTTCATCCTGCTGGCATCTGTTTGTTTTGATAACATTTCCAAACGAAATTACGAATTACAAAAGCCAAACTGTACTGTGCACTTCCTCGTCCCTAAGGCTGACTGATCCAAGCACAACAAGAACTGAAGGAAAATAGGCAACAGCTCACCCGCCCGCCCTTGCGACATGGAGGGTGTAGAAATGGCCCCTCCTGAAAAGAAACATCAGAACTGCTCTGAAAGAGAAAAGGGAAGCTACACCAAAAACAAATAAATAAATAAATAGAATTTAAAACAAAACAAAACAAAAAAAGTAAATAAATTCAGTACACAAAGGCTCCAGCAAACGGCTTGGCAAGGGGGTCAGCAGGGAAAGAAAACGCTGGTGGAAGAATTCCACAAAGCCTCTGCACACCAAAACGCAGATTCCGTATGATCAGACAGGGGCTTGTTTTCTCAGGACCAGCTCTGCAAGGTGCTGTGCCCCCCTGTTCTGCCCCTTCTAGCAGGACTGAAAGTGCTCATTCCAGTCCCCAAATTAAACTCCCCTCTGTAGGTCTGCACACTTTGCAGGAATCTGAACCTTGTCACCACTCATTTAACACAGGAACGGAGAGGGCAACCCCTGGGAGCTACATCTGTCCTGAAGTAAGTGAAACAGAAAATGGATCGTGGAAGGGAGGATGTTGCAATGGCTTGCACTTCATTGTTTTGCAACTACCTCTGAATTCCTCATGACTGTTTGCTCATAATTGGCAGCAGCTCCCAGAGAAAAATCAATACAAAAATCAAGCACTTTTTCTGAAATTACAGAACCGTAACGACAAATTGCTCAGGCGCATGCTTCTTTTCCCAACAATGTTAGGGTGCCGTTCCCCTGACGGTCTCCTGTGTCTCTGGCTGCAGGCTGGCGCTGCCCACGTTTCCTGTTCTCACTTCAAGCTGCTCCTCTCACCCCCGCATCATTTTTATAAGGAAACCAAACTGCAGCACCTCAAAAGCTTGCTCCTGCAAACAGACAACTCGGCACTTATTAGTGACCAGCACTATGTTGGTTTACACCCCTAAAAGCGATACTGAAATTTTAAAGCATTTTAAGCATCTGTTACCTCATCTGCATTCAATATATAGTCCTCTTCATACCAGCTGTTTTTAAGTGAGAAAGCAGAGTTCCAAAGTTTCTTTGGTAAGAAGCACACACATTTGTTGGCCCAACGTACTAGCGACTGCTTTCTTCTTGTTTAATATCTCACAAGGATCTTGGAAAATAAATTCTTCCCTGTGCTGGTAAACACTGAAGAATTCCAGCCTTACTTTGCAGTGGCACGCAGAATTTCCTTCAAGCACAAGGGGGTCTGCAGAAAACCTGACCTTCAAATCACCCGTTCTCGCAGGGAAGTCAGTGAAAATGAAGAGAGTTTTCCAGCTACAAAAAGTGTTCTAATTACATGACCCACAAAGATCAGAATAGATTCTAACTCACCAAAGAGCGTTGTTAGTGGAGGAGCATTTAAAATTAGGTAACTGGCAGTTAACTATTACCTGTAAGACAATGAATCTGGAGTTTGAAGGAAGGAGACAGATAGACCTAGGAGCCCCACTTTAGAAGACTTAGGTCTTACAAAGTTTAGAAATAACACTGTCCAGTGTTTTGATAAAGACCTCATAAACTTGTGCTGAGCTTTGTCTCCACACAGAACTGACCAAACTGAACATTTAAATTATCCTGGGACAAGAAGCAGCTAAATTACAGGGTGGAGAAGTCATCACAATCACTTTTGTGAAAACACGTCATGACAGACATCTCTGTGTCATATTTTATTCTGTTTTGGTGCTTGGCTGCATCTCTAGATAACTCTTAAAACTGTTAGAACAATGAGTGTCTTCCTGGAACGGAAAGAGAGAGAACAGGCAAGCAGAACAACTTGATTTTATAGTCTGGGTTACTTGATTTATTGAAATAGCTTTTACTACTTTTATGGAAATACTAAGTGTGCAATGCTATGTAAGGACTGTCCACGCTTTAAAAGAGAGCTTGTGTTTTTCTTTCTGTTGTACTTCCCTAGTCAGCAAATCAGAGGCAGACTAATTTACCATGATGCTGCTAAATGTCATAAACATCTAGTCTTTCCACATCCAAGAAGAGCTATGACAGCACGATGCAGCTAAGCAGAAAATATGTGGGGCTTTCTGCTACATGTCCATTACCAATCTTTTCCACTCATCTTCACTGGATCTTTGTTGCTGCTCTAGAACACGCGACCGGGCACTGCTGCAGTGCAGCCCGGCCAGCACACTCCCCAGTAACACCCTCAGTGGCAGAAAAAAACACAGAAACACTAATGGTTGCAGTCTTGTTACTTAGTCTTGTTTTAATCACCTAAACAGCAGAACAGCTTGTCTTTCCTTTTCTAAATAGAAGAAGTGATACAGCTACAGTATCAAATTGCAGGATTTCAGGACAGTCAAGTCTTAAGAGTGTTTTGGATCCTGCACATCTTCCTAAGCACTAGTTTTGTGTCATCACAAACTCCTGCAAACCTGAAAGCAGACAATGAAGAGGAAAGACATTCCATTACTGGTCTTGTCCATTTCTTCCTTGAGCATCTGTTTACATCAGCTACCAACCTTGACTTTGATTTTACTTACTCTTGTGCTGGCATAAACTCTGCTTCCAGTCTAACACCCTTCAGAAAGTAAAAACTATAAAAACGTGACAAAAATCATTAACTGGTAATTCTGATTAATGTTTGGGATGTCTCTTTTTAAAAGAGACTGAAAGACATGCTGAAACGAGGTTAAAAAAAAAAAAAAAAAAAGCAAATGAAGTTCTGGAAAATAAAACTCTTTTTTTTTTCCTCAACCTGAAACTATTCAAACTTAGGTTCCTAATCTGGAGTTTGGCTGTGTTGCTTCTTCTGTACTTTCTCCGTTAACAGGTCTGGTTATTTAGTTAACTCAAATTGCACAAGATATTTTCCCAGCTGATTTTATACAGCCTAATTACTATGACCTGTTTGTGTAAGACAGAGAACTTCTGGGACCTGCTGCACGCTCTCCTCTGAGGAGTTCAGTAAGCAGTTCAGGAGAGAGCTGCTGGAAGCTTACTGGCACATGCTCTCTGCTGCTGGTCAGCTCTGGGGACTACACTGGTCCTTTGAAATGTGACCTGGAGACATGGTAGTCGGGGGCCAGCGGAATGAGCAGGTCTTTGATAGCGTGTTTGTGGACACCAGCACAGGACTTGGGATGAACTAGAGCCTCAGGACTTTGATGGATGAGAATGTCTACTTGCAATTGTCCCTCTTGCCTCTGTATTGAAAGCTACTGTGCCACAGCAGATGTGGGTGTATATGAATGGAAGCCCACGTCAGCTGTTAGGGTTCACTGCCCGGTTATTAGATAACACCAGGGACTGAGTGTTGGTCAAAGATGCCAAACAAAATGCAGCTGGAGCAATTGGGACACAGACACACAGTTACTTCTGCATACTCTGCTATGGTAGGATAATCATGGCAAAACAGTGGTAAAAAACAGCTGGAGATGGCAACATCTCAAAGTGCCTCAGCTGTTAATCCTGACATTCTGAGTCAGAGTCTTCTCTGTGAGGATTTATGAATCATTGTCAATGCTAAACTGGAAGAGGCAGGCTATCTCAGCAAAACTGCAGCTGGAACTAATCACACACAATATTTAACACACAAAAAGAAAACAGGTTGATTGGGCTTTTTGCAGACTACAGAACACCACAGTGTTATCCAGGTCACTCAACTGTAAAATGGAATGACGGCCCGCTGAGATGACAGGTATCCAATGAGCAAAGCTGTTTCCAGTGCCACAGTGAAGAAGAAAGCAGCTGCAAAGATGATGTCCTTTGACACAGTGCCATTATCAGGAATTACAGCCAGATTACCACATAAACAATAAATGTCATTATTAGAAATAATGAAACCTAAAACAAAATGTTAAGTCCTTCCATCAACAAATATCCTCCCCCCCCGGGAAACCTTTCTAAAACAACACACAAAACATGAATTGCCAAATCTTCTCTGATGTGCTTCATTTGGTCCAAATATTCCTGAGTTGAGCTATCCTATTGTTTCAAGTTGGTCTCTGGGTAATGCATTAAATGGCAATCAGCTTCCCATCCATAAATCAACAGCCACACGTAGAGAGTATGATGAAAGCACCAATGTCACATTTATTTTGTGTTCTGGGAGCTAAGTGCAGACACCTGCAGCAAGAAAAGGCTTTTTCTCTTGTACCTCCTACTTACCATGACTCCCAGACTAGTCACTGGCTGCTGGCCAGGCTAGGCTTGTCATCTAAGCTGCAGAACAGACAGTGTTTTCGTTTGGCAATACACTTTGTTCCATCACAGTCAATCAGAGCAGTTTCAGGACACAGAAGGAGGGTGGGGATTTAGACACTTATTCTTGTTCAAAGTGGAACCAATCAATGGTTTGTCCATGTGCTCAGTGCTCCTGGATGGGAACATTTTAAAGCAAATAAATATAAACAACACAATAAAAATATTATATATGTATACTCAGCTGCAGCTACAGTACCTGAAGGCAATAAACAGGCTTGTTGTAGCCCGGGTTGAACAAAAAGAATACAGATATCTACATTTTTATACAAAACCATGATTTTTTTTTTTTTTACATCATTACAATGTTTCTTTAGTAGTTTTCTCTGGCTCTTTAAAAACCTTTTTTTCCACTTCATTTACAAGTCATACCTGCCCACAGACTCAATTCAGCATCATGTAAACCTTTCTTTTAGCTTTCTTTCCACGTAGGACAGTAACATCCACCACTTAGGATGTGCCCTGTCTTGCACGATGTGCTTCTGACTTGGTTTTTAGGAAGGGGCTGCTATCACCTAGTAAGCAATAGGCTGAAATGTTCAGAACTGACCGAGTCAAAGACCGTTCCAGGGATTTCTCATGTATTTACTTTTCGTACACATTTGACTGCTGCTTCAATTTAAGATGGCGTTTACACCTGTATTGTCCAGAAGAGATCTGGGCTGTCTGAAACACTCGGCCTTTCCTCCAGACCTTGCTCTTGCGGTGGGGTGCAAAGACCCAGCTGCGCCCTGAAGCCTCGGGTTCCCAAAACGCTTGCAGGAGATCAGAAGCGCCGTGCAAGTTATCAGGGGAGCGTTACAGGCTGTTTGTCATGGGGCTCAGGGAGCAGGTTAGCGTCTGCTATGTAAATAACCAGCCTTTATTTGCTTCCTCATTGAAGGTACAGCATGAGGTTTTTTTCTGTTCAGGTTACTAAGAGTCACTACCCAGACAACTTTAAAATTATACACCACACGGTGGCCAGAATAAAACACAAACTGGAGGCAAACACGACATTGCGATTCTAGCATCAACCAAGGACGGGCGCACCAAAAAGAGGTCACACTCCCGGCCTATTCCTCCTGAGACTACCCGCCCTGTACTTGTGTGACTGGTTAATTATATATATATATATTTTACGTTTCTCTCAGCATCCAGCCTATAGGACTACAGAGAATGGCCTCAAGTTGTACCAGGGGTGGTTCAGGTTGGAAATTAGGAGGCATTTCTTCTCAGAACGAGCAGTCAGGCATTGGAACGGGTTGCCCAGGGAGGCAGTGGAGTCACCGTCCCTGGGGGTGTTTAAGAAGTTGGATGTGGTGCTTGGGGACATGGTTTAGTGGGCGATGTGGTGAGAGGGTGATTTTAACCTCGGAGGTCTTTTCCAACCCTAATCATTCTATTAATTCTATGATGCCCACGCAGGGCAAGCCTGAAGCTGCGGGACCCACCCCCTTGGAGGATCTGCCGGGGCCCCAGGAGGGTCTGCCGGGACGCTGATGGGACCTTGAGGGGTGCAATGAGGGGACCCGCAAGGCCACCGCCTTCACGCTCCCCACCCCCGCGCATGCGCCACCCGCGGCCCAGCCCCTCCCTTTCCCCGCAGTTTACCTCAGCCAGGCGGAGTCGCCGGATGCAGGACTCGAACAGGCGGCCCTGCGATCAGCGAGGGCTGCGGCACCGTGCCGAAACCTCCCAGCCCAGCCCCGCCCCACCCCGCCCGATCCCGCCCACCCGCGAAGGCCCAGCCAATCGGAGCTCTCCGTGACACCCTGTCTCGTCGCCTTTCTAACCAGCGCTGAACTCCTCGCTCTGCCGGCCAATAGGGAAAGAGCTCGATGTTCCGCCCCCGCGCTCTCTTTAGCCAATGGGAAACGAGGCTTTCTAAGTGACAGTTGGGCTGTTCCCGCACGGGAGCGCTCTCCTGTTCGGGGGCGTGGTCTGATCCAGCGGGCGGTACCACATAGGGGGCGTGGCCTACAGAGGGTATATAATGACCCACTGCGGCCCGGGTGCCATTTTGTGTAGCAGCGCCTGGAGAGCGGCCGGGGGGAGGCAGCGGAGGGTTTCGGGGTTCGGACCAGAGCGGCCGGATGGTGAAATCCTCCCTGCAGCGGATACTCAACAGTCACTGCTTCGCTAGAGAGAAAGAGGGGAATAAAAGCACCATCATGCCCGCCGTGCTGAGCCTCAGTACCGGACAGAACAGGTGAGGGGCTGGGGCCTTGCTCAGCCTTCGCACCGCAGGGCGTTCGCCACCGCCTTCCCCCCCCCCCCCCCCCCCGGGCTCTGGTTTTCTTCCTCCTCCTCCTCCCCCCCCGGACTGGGGGTAGGGCTGCTCCGTGGTGGGGGCGGGCTCTGCGGCCTGGCCTCCTCCCCCGCAAAAGAAGGGGGGGGGGGGGCGGGAGGCGAAAAATACAAAAAAAAAAAAAAAAAGCTATTTTTAAAAAAATTTCAGAAGTGTAAGGCAACGCCGTAAGGTCGGTTATGCCCCTAGCCGTGCCAGGGGACACGTCCGAGCCCCCTCCCACACACAGCCGGGCCCCGGCAGCCTCCCCCGAGCTCCCTCCCGGTGCCACGTTAGTGGCGGCCCCCGGCAGGCTCCCCCGAGCCCCCTCCCGGTGCCACGTTATTGGCAGGCCCCGGCCCCGCGCTGGGCTCAGCCGAGGGGGGAAGGCTGGGGCAGGGCACCCCCGGCCCCTCGGCGGGCTGCTCGGACGTACGCCCCCCCTCCCCGGAGGGATAATGGGGGGAAAAGACTCCTGAAGACAAAAGGCACGGCCCCCGGGGGAGAAAAGGCAGAATTAGGCAAGAGAGGGGAAAGGGCTGGAAGCTGGTAGGCCCTTATGTAAGTGCAGATATTCTTGAGAAGTAATCGAGGCGCTGAGTCTAAAGTAGAACGTAATACTGTTACGAGAGCTCTTAATTTAAAAGACAACGGAAGGATTAAACAATCCGAACAGACACTGAGGAAAAAAGATCTGGATCGGGGTGACTGGGCTACAATGGTGGAAGCTTAGGACGTGGGTCTGCCCTGAATAAAGAGAGCGATGAACAGAGCTGGTGTGTGCATTGTGAGACCAGCCCTGGAATGCTACAGAAAGCTGTTTTAAACTTAAGTCCAGGTTAAAGAACAGTGTTGTTTTTTTTTTTTTCAAGAGGAGTAAGATTACCCAAACATCACTAAAATACATTCTCAATTGTAAACTGTAGACAGCCTTCATTATATAGTGCTTTTCATTGGGTGAAAGGTGAAATCGTAAAGGATTACTACTGCACAGCTCTGAACAAGGTGTTCAAAGGCTTATTTGTAAGGCTAATTAGGAATACATAGATCGGCAATCATTCTGAAATAAAGTAAGTAACACTAGTATTAAAGTCATTTAAGAGAGCCTAAAATAATGGATTGAACACACTTAATTGAGATTGAGCACATTTTAATTTTTAGTTTAATAACTTCATAGCTGCTGTGCTTACTAATGCCTTCTGGCATTTAATATTTTACCTATATGGCCATTCATCGCCTTTCTAATACGGATTATTCATCACAGATTCCAAGCTCATTAAAAATTAAACTCGTATGAACTGTGCAAAATGGTGGATTATTTTGTACATGTTTATTCTGATTTGCAAATGGCTGCTGGCACTCACAGACAGGACGATTGTGAAAATTTCCCTAAGGGCCTCGATTGCTGCATCTGCTGAGATGACGCAACTCAAGAGTGAGCCTGCAGGGTGAAGGATGGTGCAGAGGGAGGGGCCAGGCGGCACAGCGATTGCTGTTCCTACAGAAGGCGGCTTATTCACAGCCAAGCAGGCTTAGAGATGGCACATATAGAAGAAACAGCACATACAGAAGAACTGTTTCATATCTGAAGATAACATTCTTCACCTTAAACACTGAATGTGGCTAAGCAATGTATAATTGCTCCAAAAGTCAGTCAGTAGAAAGACTTGTAGATTTCCAAATCATAAGATGTGGTCTCTAAGTTGAAACTCAAGAGCTTGCTTCTGTGCTTTTCCTGATAGCAACATCTGAGATAGTGTCCCCTGTGAGGCTATTTAATGTAATTTTCTGACCTTGAGCCAAGAGAGCTGATGCAAAGGTCTAACGTAATTAAGGCTGTGTATCACAAGGAAAAATGATTTCCAGGGTGGGGAAGAAAATGAGATTTTGCATACATAGTAGTGAAATGGTTCCTTTCTTGTGATCAGGTCAAACATACAGCTGCCACGATACAGAAATGTAGCTCATACCAAGTTAAGAGTATTTTCATCTCCAAGCTAGTATTTCATTCAGTATAGTGCAGTAGTAGCTTTCTGACGCCTGCGCATCTGGGCTTTAGGTGATGTTCTCGTGCTTGGCCTGTGTGTTCTTTTGTCTTGCTACTTGACTAGGTTGCAGTGGGAGGAGTTCCCTCAGTCTACAGAACTGTGCCATCTAATCTCTGTAAACCTAGAATTCCCAGGGCTCTAACAGCACTGCTTGTTTACCTTTAACTGTGATTCTTTTCTAGTTCCAGGGTTCCCTTCAATTGCTGTAGTAACCTGGGTCCGGGGCCTCGGTGGTGCTCCTGATGTCCCTCACCCACCCCTGAAGATCCCAGGTGGGCGAGGGAATAGTCAGAGGGATCACAATCTTTCAGCTAATTTATTTTATTCGGTGAGTATGAGTAATGTTAAGCAGTTTGCTCTGGTAGGTGGGAAGCTTTTCTTGTCCCAGCCCTTTTAATGGGAGTTAACTCTTTTCCAAAATGAACTGGAAGTAATGTTGCACATATTACTGCTACAGGATAATCGGCTGAATGTAACAGAAGAACTAACATCTAATAACAGGACAAGAATTCTGAATGTCCAGTCAAGGCTTACAGATGCCAAACACATTAGTTGGAGAGCAGTGCTGAACAACAACAACCTCTATATAGAAATTCCCAGTGGTGCTCTGCCTGAAGGGAGCAAGGACAGGTGGGTAGAATAAAATGCAACTTGTGTTTGATTTGTCTTGAAGGTCTAGCATTGTACTGTTGATGTTCTCTTCAGTCTGCTCATGCTGCTTGAGCCTCTCTTGTAAGAGACTACAACTAACTGATCTTGATCTGAGAGCTTCATCTGCTTGTTCTGTCAGGCAAAATCAAGGACAAAGATCTGTTTTCAAACTGCATTCCTGGTAGTGGTGGTTGCTTTTATCCACTGAAAATAACATTCTGGTTCTGAGTCTGTCACTGCAGTTCTCCCTTCAGCTGCAACAACAAAAAAAAGTATAAGATTTAAATTTGTGCCTCAGGCTACAGCTATGGTTTGGGGATTTCTCGCTGGTGTGAGTCTCCAACCCATGCCTGCTACTTGTGCTTGTAATGTGTGCAGATGGGTTCATGGGGCCTTGCTACCCACCTCTGAAGGAAGTGCTTGCTCATGTGCATTGAATGCCTTGCATTTGTTTTGTAGTTTTGCAGTTCTTCTGGAGTTTGCTGAAGAACAGCTTCGAGTTGATCATGTGTTCATTTGTTTCCACAAGAACAGAGATGATAGAGGTAGGTGTTAGCACTGTCACTAGGGATGTTAATGCAATATTTGAAGTTGGTTTTGGTGGAAACTTTTAACTGTTGTTTGATACTAAGAGAATGAAATGTGTTTTTTTTTTTTTTTTTTTCTAGCTGCATTGCTCCGTACTTTCAGCTTTTTGGGCTTTGAGATTGTGAGACCAGGGCATCCCCTTGTCCCCAAGAGACCAGATGCTTGCTTCATGGCCTACACGTTTGAGAGAGATTCATCAGAAGAATAATAGATTGCAATGTTTGCCTTTTAGAGCTTTCTTGTTGTCTATAAAGATGATTCTGTAGAAATTTTGTCAACATCTATTACAGTATATATAACTTTGTATGAGATGTGACCAACTGCTCTGGTGGTGAGATGTTGAAAATTTCAGACTCCACATCTTTTTCTGGATTTGTGCGCATGTTGTGGTTGTGCAAATAAATGCTCCCTCCAAATTAGCAGTATATTTCTTGAAGTTTAATATTGTGTTTGTGATACTGAAGTATTTGCTTTAATTCTAAATAAAAGTTTATATTTTACTTTTTATTCCTGGTTTAAGATGTTTAAGACTTGCACTCTGAAGAGTTGGCTCTGGAACATTGAAGTTGCAGGTATAGAAAGGCTTGGGTTACTTGTCACTTGATTGGAACTCAAGGCTATGATCTGTCAGAACTTGCAGTCCTGGAAGAGCCTGCTTTTATGAAAGAACTATAGCAGGTTATCTGTTTATACTGGTCATTGTGATCAATGATGGAGTAGCAGTATTAAATACCAGCCAGGCTGGCAGCAAAGTCTTGTGGCTTTTTTTTTTTAAAAAAAAAAATTGGTTGGAAACAGAAGTGCTGAGGTACCAAGAGGCCAACTCCTGTTCTTACCACTGCCATCAGAGTGGTTCCAAAGAGGATTTATCATTATGGTGATAGGCACTTATATATAATTATATATGTAAATCCCTGCTGTATCAATGTTTCATAGGATAGATGATTCAGGGCATGTGTTGGTTAGAGTGAAATGAGCAAGTGAAGTGCTGAGAGCACAGTACATACATGCTATGAGGTTCAAGCAGCTTTGAGAACCAAATAATGCAGTTTTAGCATCTAAAATCAGTGTTAGTGGTGGAGTCCCCTGTGCTGGCACTGCAAGATGACTCACTGCCTTATTGGCTGTGATCTAGAAAGGCTTGTGGCAGTTGCGTAGCTAAATACTGTCACTGAAGCATAGGCAGCCTCCAGAAGGGGGCTGCAAATCAGGCAGAACATTGGGGTTGAAGTACAAGGAGAAGAGAATTGAGCAGTGCGTGTTGGGGGGGGGTACAACCAGCCAGACAAAGTCTGTGGTACTGAACAGAAGGGAAAAACGTTGACCTACGCTGTGCTAGATTAACCAGAGCATGCAGTTGTAGCTGTCACCTACAGTGGTAAGTCTTCAGAGGGCTGTGCTTTAAAGTATGTTTAATTTTTTTTAGTTCGTATTTGCAGCTGTAAATGCTTGTTTAGTGCTATTAGATCCCATCAAACTTCGCCTATAAAGCTTAGAGCAGTGAATCCCTGGGGTCGATTGAGTGCTGGCTCCGAGGTTATTTCACCAGGTTTCAAACACCCCATTGTTCATGCTGTTGTGTCAGTGTAAGCACAAGCACATGATCCTCGTTCATTCCAGCATGTGCTCTGCTACCAGCCCCATGTCCCCAGAGCTTGGCTTTAGGATCCAACTCACCTATGTGCCGGAATGTGTAAATGAGTCCTGGGGGGCTGCTCTGTGGGGTGATGCTTAGGCAGCTGTTCTGGGCCAAGGAATGCAGGTATCGCACGAGTACGTCAATCTGCTGCTACCCCTACAGTTCTGCTCTCTGAGCAGTGGTGAGCAGGTCCTGTGGTGGTAACTGCCCCTGCTGCAGCACAAAGGGGCCTGCGGGTGTGGTGCTGTGATCTCAGAGAGCCTCGTAAGTGAGCAATACATTCCTGATGGTCTGATTAATTGGCTTCAGGCACTTACCAAGCCTTTTGCTAACACCTGGACCCTTCACACTCCCAGCACCATCGCTCTCTCCTCCTTGGGTCCTGGTATACCTGGCACGACAGTGGTTCCCGATAGACCTGGGCTCCTGGCTGCTGTGTAGCCAAGTGAATGCAAGCAGGCTCCTTCCTACTGTCACTTGCTTGTGGTCTTATAGTCCTGCTCATGCTTTTTTTTTTTTTTTTTTTGGAAAGCTGTGAACTTGCCAACAGCTGGTGAAGAGGAGCGGGGCATGAGGTGGGAGTGTTCCTGCCTTTTCCCAATAAGCTGGCAAAAGCCTCAAGTTCCTAAGGGGATTCTCTTGAGAAACTTGTTTTCCTCTCACCTGTTGTGGCAGTGATGCTGCTGCCTGCTTTCTATGGGGACGAGCAAATGTGGAGCCCATGTGGTTCTGCCTCCAAAGCTGTGGACCCCTGCAGCCTTTGCTGGCCGCAGTGTTCCAAGCTGCCCCAGAAGAAGGGGCGAAGGTCACCAATGGTGACGATCAGCTGGAAACCAGAGCTGGGGGTGCAGGTGGTGCTTGGAGCTGCTGTTGTGGCAGTGACACATGATCTGGCCATCCTAGCCCCTGGGACACCAGGGGCTGGGGTAGGCCGGCAGGAGTATATATAAATATGTATATACATATATATATATATTTTCCCCCAAGGTGAGGTGCCCAAGCAGGCCCTGCTGCTGAGCTGCTGCTACTGCCAGGGCTTTTACTGCCATCTTGTAGCCATGCATGATACTACAGGAGCAGCAGTGGGGATGCAGGGCAATGCCTTCTGCGCGATTCTGGCCCCAAAGGTCCTACTGGGGGACTCTGGTTTTGTGAACCGGCCGTGCTTGGGTACTGAGCAGATTTGTGTGGCCAGGGAGAATTTTCGACCCTGCTCCTTCCTGTTTCTGGTCTGTGGCACCTGGTCACCTTTGGTCACACCTCCCTTGTACTCTGCTGGGGAGATGCTCGAGGCAGGGACGGTCTGCACTGCATGCAGAGCCTCACACAAAGGGGCTGTGATCTCAGCTGGGTGCCAGCCCTGCTGCAGTCCAAGCAACAAGGCTGATGCCTCCCTGCACTGTGGGACGCAGCCCTGGGCTGTGAGGCTGGGGATGGAGCAAGTTTCTGCCATGCCAGACTGGAAGAAAGCAGTGCCCTGGGAAAGCAGCATGTTGTTGGGGCAGGGCAGGAGGCAGAAACCCACTGGCTGGGAGCATTTTTCTCTGTGGTTCTGTCTCCAGGCTTACAGCTCCTGTTTACCAAAGTTTTTTTCAAGTCTGGGGACTGCCAAGAAGGATCCTTCCCAGACTCAGCTGTGCCACTGGCTCCAGTGACTGCCCAGTGTGTCACCATCTCCATTGATGGGACACCAGACCTGCCTCTGTGGGAAGGCCCCAGGGCCCATCTCACTGTGTGCACAGTCCACAGCAGCTGCTCTGTCTGCCATCAGGTGATATCTGTGAGTGGATTCATAATTACTTAGTTAATAATTATATCAACTACCCAAGTGGGGTCTCCTGTGACATTCTACCCCCTGTGCAGACAGCCGTGTCGCTGCCATGCTCACGTGGTTTGGGGCTCAAGGTGCCGATCCTGCACAGTGCTGAGCAGCCACTGTCTGTATGATGTGTCCTTAAGGCGTGTGCCCCCAAGCGCCGTGGGACAGGTGTGTACATCTGGTTGTGGGTCTCTTTACAGGGGAAATGTATTTATTGCAAGCTGCACTCAGTTTAGTCACCACGTGAGTCAAATCTTGCTGACAAGCAAATGGTGTTTCCCTGCAAGTCCCGTTCCAGGAGTGGGATCACGGGGGGCACACTTGGCTCGGGGGCTCAGCCAAGAATAGGTGCCAAGCGGTCTGGGGCTGTGTGTGATGGGCTCGTGTCCCCAACATGCTAACCGCACTTTGCCAGCCCCCAGGTGTTGCAGCCAGACCTTTGGAGATTGTGTACAACCCTGGGCTCAAGTTTCTGCCTTACCCACACGAGCTTTTCCCCATCCCATACACCTTCAAGTTTCATGGCACAGATCACAGCACAGTGATCACCACATGGGGCGTCCAGGTGCTGGTTCCTGGCTCCTAACAGACCCTAAGCAGTGACTGAGACACACCCGTGGGCATCTCACACCTCCCCGTAGATGCAATGGCCCTGCCTTGGTGCAGCCAGACTGACGATCCGGTCTGGCCCCTGTGTGCAGCAGCCACAAACCCACCCGAGCTGTCTGCTGCTCCAAGTCATCTGTGGAGTGGTGAAGTTCAGCTTTGTGATCCTCCCTGGATGGATTGTCAGGGTGTAAGAAAGCACATAAAAGGCCAGTATTTAACAGCTCTGGGTTTTATTGAAGCTGTGTGGTTGCTTTATTGCCTCCTTTGAGACGTCATTGGTATTTGTGACTATGCTACAATCTGTTCCTAAAAAGGGCAAGGCATTGTGTTTCTTCTCCCACAATAGTGTCGGAAGGTGAGCAGTAATGTATGGCTTTGTATCGTTACTTAAAACAGTGGCAGTAGCAGTACAGGAGGAGGTTCTTTTTTTTTTTTTCTTTTTTTTTTTTTTTTTTTTTTTTTTTTTTTTTTTTTTTCTTTTTTTTTTGGCGTGTGTGTGAAAAGTCTAAGCTCCATTAACCTTACTCAGGATAATCAGCCACTGAGCTGAGCTGGTGCTTCGTCCTGTGGCTTCCATCCAGCTGTCTTTCCGAGATGCTCCAATAACCTGGACTCAAACCATTGAACAAAAATCAGCAAAAGGTGTAAAAGCACATCCTGCATCCTGGGAGCCAAGGTACCATGGTGGGAGTTTGGTCCTTGCTTACTTAGGACCATTGTTCATGCGGAGTGCAGAATCAGTTTCAGATTTGGAAACAGTTTTCTCAGCCAGGATCAGCCTTGGTTGGGAGCTGAGAGCTGGTGGATTTGTCCAGACCTCTATGGGCTCCTGTCTTTGGGGAGCCTTTTGGGCAGGCTTGTCTCTAGGGCATGTAGAGAACCTGGGTGACCTGGTAGAGCATGTGCTCTGTGACCTCCGCGAAGTACTGGCAGCACAGCCACTCCTCCAGGCCGGGGCTCACCCCAGCCCCAGCCCCCTTCTCAGCAAACTTCAGCAGCAGCAGTGCCCTCTTCATCTGCACCCAGTTCCGGAGCAGGACCAGCGTCTTCTTGCTCTTGGCGAAGAGCTCCTGGCGAGGCCCCCAGAGCAGGACCTGCAGGATGCCCCTGGCCTGATTGATGGAGACCCTTTTGAAGGGGTCTCGGTGGAGAAGCAGCAAGGCCAAACGCTTGAGTCCCGTGGAGTAGATGGACAAGGAGGGGATTTCAGGCAGCTGATTGCTTCTCAGGTCCAAGGCATTTTCCAAAGAGATGTCCACGTGCAAGATCTTATAGATCAGCATGCCTATATTCAGCTCATCTGCCATTGGGGTGAGGGGAGCAGCAGACCCCTCTGTCCAGTCCTGCTCTTGGCTGGTGGAACAAGGTCTTCTCTTGTCTTTAAGCTTGAACAAGTTGCTGATGAGCAACCTTGGAAGGGACAGCCCCATGGATGCCTCCTTGTCCTGCTGGCTCCCAGGGGGACACGGGCACTGCACCAACAGCAGGTTCTCGGGGCAGACGTCACCCTGCCCCAGATTCTGCGCCCTGAGGTGCTCCAGCCCCATGCACACCTGCAAGAGGAGGAGGCACGCCAGGCGCTCATAGTGCCCGGGGCTGCTCCTGTGCAGTGCCCAGGAGCCCTCCACAAACCCTGCCAGGGTCTGGTAGGGCACGTCTGGGGATAGGAGGACCTGCAAGACTTGGGGGGTGGCAGGAGGGGCTGGCTCTTCTCCAGAAGGAGACAGCCCCTGCTTACTGGGGTGGCCGGGGAGCAGCAGCTCCCCAGGGACGTGGTCGGTGAAACGTCCGATCAGGCGCTGCATGCTGCAGTGTGCCCCGAGGAAGCTCTCCACCTCCAGGCTGCAGCAGCCCGGCTTGAGGACCTGTGAGGAGAGAAAGAGCAGGGACAGCTGTGCCAGGAGAGAGCCTGGATCCTGGATCCACCACTTGGGTCAGGGCCACAAGCCCCAATCCTACCCATGCATGGTGCTGGGCGTCCCTGGACCCTCTGGTGCTTGAAGAAAGAAATGGGGCATACAGAAGGGGGTGTCAGTCCTGGCTGAGCTGCAAAGCTGCCTTTTTGGGTCTCATCCTGCACTACCAGAGAGCCAGCCCCACTCCCTGCCTGCTGGCCCCTCAAGGCCTCGTGCCAGGGCACTTGCCCCAGCGATGCCATCCTCCTTGTACCTTGGACCTTTGGTCCCTTGAACCCATGGGAGCCCTCAGCAGCATCATCAGCAGCACCAGCTCATTTAGCAAATGAGTAAGTGTGGCAACTAATTCATTTGCTAAATGGGGAATCTCCTGGCTAACATGGGCCACCCCAGGGTCACATTTGCCTGCAGCCCCCTCCTGCTGCCCGAACCCCCCACTTACCTTGGCTGCAAGCACCAGCTGGGCTTGCCTAAAAGCAAATCCCACGCGGAAATACCAGGCATCGCCGCTCTGGCAGCATGGCTCCCGCTCCAGGATGCTGAGCGCTGCCCAGCCCTTCCCTGCCAGCTCTGCCCCCAGCCACTCCGGGGGTCCCACCAGACCCTCCTGGGCTTGGGCCACCAGCCGGGCCAAGCTAGCCACCTGGCAACCCACTAGGGCTTTGTACAGCCCGTCCTGTCCCTCCAGGCCCCGCAGCAGCCGGCCCAGCTCTGCATCTCCTGTTCCGAAGGTCAGCTCCTCTGGGCTGGGTGTCAGGGCTTCCCCCGGGATGCTCCAGGCCTCCCCCAGGCTCTGGGACTTGGCCAGGGGCTTCTTGGGTGCCCGGGGCGGGCCGGAGCTGGGCCCCCCCTCCTTGTGTGGCAGCAGGGTGCTGCCAAGCCATGGCATGGCGTCGCTGTGGTGGGGCCGCGATGAGCCCTGCTCCGGGAGGGACTCTGCTCGCTGCAGCTGCTTTTTCGGCAAGGGGGGAGGCAGGGGGTCATGGTCGGGCTGGGGGGGGACTCTCCTGGCTCCATCCCCTCGGCTGGCCTTGGTGGGGACGAGGTGGGCGCGCAGCTCTCCTGGGGAGGGAGGAACAGGGGGCTGTTACACCGCCGCACCTCTCCACCCCAAAGCCATGCACAAAAGGGGTAATTGTTGTTGGGGGGGTGGGGGGGGAGAACAGCATAGTTCTGTCCCTGGGGGCTGCCTGGCTGTCACTTACCCACGTTGCTGTAGATGAGGGCTGAGGCAGGGGTCTGAGGCAGGTGTTCCCCTGGGGTGTCTGGCATGGTGGCGGGCGGTGCGGGGGCCCCCAGGTCCAGGCTGGCACAGCGGGTGCGTGCTTGGCCCCCCAGGTCCAGGCTGGCACAGCGGGTGCGTGCTTGGCCCCCCAGGTTCAGGCTGGCACAGCGGGCGTGCATTTGCCCCCCTGCCTGCGCCACGGCCCTGCACAGAGCTAGGAGTCAGCGCTTGCCCCCCCCTCCACCCAGCAGGGGCTTCCGCTCCTCTCACTACTAGCTCTGGGGAAGAAGAAAGAAAAAGGGGAAGCAGCAGCTGCGGCGGACATGGCTGTGAGGTTTGGGGGTAAAAGGCGGGGAGTTTGGTGTCCCAGTGACTCCAGCCCCTGCACTGGGGGTGCTCCTGTGGGGTGGAGGCTGCCTGGAGTTTTGCATGTGCTGGTGCATGGCTACAGCCATCATTTCATATCTGGCCTGGTCGGTGGCCATGAGGTGAATGCAACGATGAGGGAAAGGTGTGGGGTGACGGCAGGAAAAGCTTTTGTTGCTCCACCTGCCTGAGCAGGGAGAGGGCTCAGGGGATCCAGGGGTCTGTGCATGAGGAGGGACGTGCAGTGAGCCCGCGAGCACTGAGCAGGGACACAGAGCAGTGGGAAGGAGCTAGCTGTGGGGTTTCACTTCTCCATCCTGGCCTCTGACCCTGCTGTTATGAGTGGTACTGAAACCATGTTGGCTTTCTTGAAACCCACCATTTTTACAGCTTCAAGCTTTGACATATATTCTCCCCCCCCCCCCCCCCCCCCCCCCCGCATTATTGCCCTGCTGCACCCATGGATCTTGCAGTGGTGCAAATCCTCGGGCTGGAGCATTCTTGCTGGGTGCAGCTGGGAAGTGCCATTCTGGGACACGTTTGCAGAGTAGTTTGTTGTTACCTCTGAGATTTTCTTGGCAGCGGTGGGGGTCTGGTGGGCTCCATCTCCTGGCGCTGCTGGGGCCTCCCTGTCTTCAGCAGATGCTCCGGCGCCCCATTCTGGGATCCCCCGTGCTGGCCATGGCCTCTAAGTGCAGGAAGATGTACTTTCAAAACACATTCCTCAGTGTCTAGCAAGCTTAAAATAAGTCCAAGGCTCAGGGTCGCTCTTGAGCCATCCCCGTGTCACCCTGGTGTGCTCTGGTAGCACCGATTGCACCACTGTCAGTTGGGGGTGCTGTGACCTGCTGCAGGTTGTTGCAATGTGTTTGCTTCACCCTTGCTGCTTGCACGCACTTCACACTTCTCCTCCTGGGTGCTTTCTGGATGGTAGTGGTGCTGCAGGGAGGGATTTCTGCTGTAAAACCTTCCAAAAGCCTTTTGAATTCCCTGCTCTCCAATGGCTTTGCACTAGATGTACCAGAGCGGTGGAAATATTTATTTATTTATCCTTTTTGTCTGGGATTTCCTGCAGCTGTTACAAATTAGGAAATTCCCCCTCTGGTGTCTGTCACCCCTAGGACGAGGTTGCTCTTTTAACACTCTAAAAAATGAAATTTGGGCTGTCTTGAATCATGTCCCAGCTTTAGGCAAACCATAGGAATTTCGCTTGAGAGCCCTGAGGCTGGAAGATGAGCAGACTTCAGGAGATGTGGCTTTATACACAGAAAAGGCAACATCATCTGTATTTTTGAAGCTTGAGCTGGGACAAGACAGATGTCCACAGGACCGGTGGTGAGACAGGCTGGTTTTGGGGCTTAACTGGTGCTTAGCTGGTGCCTGAGGTACAGGTAGCCCACCGATGGGGCTTCTTGTGGTGCATTTTGAAATTCACATTTCCTAGACAGCATCAAGAAACCCACCGGGTTTGTGTCTGTTTGCCTGCAGTGCTCACCAAGCACAGGCCATATATTAGAGCTGATAAAGCATGTGCTGGGGCTGAGCTGTATTTTAATCGTGATTCAGGAGGATGTACAAGAATCTGGGAGGTGGCAGCATGTGCTTTGTCCTTCCTGTGCTGGTCGTGATGCTCTCCTTGGTGGATGCAGTGGGCGCAGCTCCCGCTTGCACTGCAGAGCAGGAAGCTTGGCTTTGTACTCCCCCCTGCTCTCCCCGGGGCTATAGTGTTGTAAAAATAAGAATAGAAATGGTGAGCATTTAAGATTCATCGGGATTCTGGGCTTATTGATGGTGTTTGGCAATGGGGTCAGTACGTTTCCCTCATCTTGGTAAGTCATTTATGCTAATGACTGTACAACAAACCATTTTAAACAACCGTAAATCTACTAGGAACATCAATTTTTCTCCTTAATAAATAATGTTACATTCAAGATAAACCAGGGACCATTAGGAATAAAAAACGCAGCATTAGTGACATGAATGTTCCTCTACAAAGCTAGGGAGAAGGCATCATTCAGAGGAGCCCTGCAGTGGCCAAGAAGGGACTTTGGATTTTTGGACCTGTGACTTCAGGTAAACACCTCCAAACTATTACTGGGGAAGCAGGGGGATGGTCACTGGTATTTTGGGTAAAAGGGAAATAGGGCTGTAAATGGGTCTAGCATTAAACCACATTGCAAAATTAAGTCTCCAGTTGTCAGCTCTGTGCCAACATGTCGATTCCAACCACAAATGGCAAATTAAAGGTGGTAAAACACACCAGCAGCTGCTAAACATGGTGGGCGTATCTCTGCCCCGAACAGAAATAAAGTCACACAAAGATATTTTCTCCCCAAATCGCTTAATTCTTGCAATTGCTAGAAAAGAGCAATTGCAGGGCACTGCCTGAGAGGGAGAGAATTCCCCGTGGAGCACCTCAGGAAGCTTATTTTCGGGACAGCAGGACGGGTTTAGGCACTGTTGGCTGACAAAATCTGCTGAACACCTTCTGCCAAAGTTGCCGAGCACTCAGCAGCTTTTGGTGCCGGCAGGGCCAGCAGAGGTCACCGCCACAAAGTCCTTTGTGCCCCCGCGCTCTGCAGCCAGGGGGGTCTGGGGAGCTGAGGCAGGGAACTTCTACTTAGCTGAAGTCTTTCTAATTTATAAGGAAATTGGTTTCTCATCCCAATGGGGGATAAGATCTTTAAATGCACCTGCTGGAAAATTGCTTCTTTCTTCCTAATTGCCTTTATTTTTTGGCACTTTTTGGTTATTATTCTTAATACCTGGCTGCTGCATGGACTTTTCAGGCCCATCTCTGGTCTGGTTTCTCTTGTCTGGGGTCAAAGCTGGTTTCTCAGCAGCCTTGGTCGTGGCAACTCCATCATCCCTAGAGCTGCTGCAGGAACCATGGGGCTCAACTCTGGGTCCCCCGAGCACCCAGACTCTTCAGCACAGCAACCCAGACAGTGAGCCTGACGTGCTCTCTGGAAAATGCATTTTTTTCATCCCATGCAGGAAGTAAAAGAAAAACCCCGTTTTCCTCTTTTACACCCCAGTGTGCTCCTGCCCTGCCCAGTTGCAGAGGCCAAGGGGCATTTTCCAACTGGGACCACTGCTGCTGTGTTGCTGGTTGCACCCTGGGAGCATCCCTGAATTCCCACAGGGTGCAGGGTTTTGGGGTGCAGGGCGGAGGGAGCCATCCAGGGCTCATTCTTCCAGCAGATGGAGGCATTGCTTTGCTTCACCACACCGCAGGCACCCAGTGCCTATCCCAGTGACCATCCCAGTCCCACACTGAGGGGAGCTGGGGCTGTGGGGTGACTAAAGGAAGGACAGCCTCTGAGCCTGTGAGCAGGGAAATGGGGTGTTTCTGGATGTTTAGTAGTCTCTTCACATCCCACTGCTGGGAACACAAGGACAGGTCTGCACCTGGGCAAGGCACACTGGGGACAGACAAGTGACTCAGCAGTGGCAGCTTGGGCAAGGGCAGGGATGGCCTTGTGCGAAGCCAGCGTGTCCCCTCGGGCCGATGGGATGGGGAAGGGGACCCCACGTATTCCTTAGAAGCAGAAATTTCCACAGTTCCCCCCAGTGCTGCTGGCTCCAGATCCTTGGCCCTGCCACAGCACCCACTGGTGCCTCAGTTTCCCCAGCCAGTGAACTGTGGTGCAGACCCCGGTGCCTGGATTCCAGCCTCGTCGGAGGCATTTCGTGAAAACTAAAAGCTAGGCTGTTAGGGTGTGCTGGTATTTCCATGCTGCCCCTGGGGATGCCAGTGGTGCCTGGGGCTGCAAGCTGAGCTGGGGACTGTGCAGCAGAGGGAGCGGAGCTGTGTGTGTGTGTCTGTGTGTGTGTGTCTGTGTGTGGTGTGTCTGTGTTTGTGTGTGTGGTGTGTCTGTGTGTCTGTGTGTGTCTGTCTGTGTGTGTGTGTCTGTGTGTGTGTCTGTGTCTGTGTGTGTGTCTGTGTCTGTGTGTGTCTGTGTGTGTGT
>NC_048920.1:5089952-5144720 GCF_011077185.1 Oxyura jamaicensis
GGGGGAAAGGCAGAGCAGGGGGAAAGGCAGAGCAGGGGGAAAGGCAGAGCAGGGGGAAAGGCAGAGCAGGGGGAAAGGCAGAGCAGGGGGAAAGGCAGAGCAGGTGACTGGTGGGTGAAAGAGGGCATCAAAGCCGGCTGTCCAGGCTTCTGGGTCTGGCCCCGCAGGCACAGGGATGCAAACGGGACAGCGAGGTGTGGAGACACACAGCCACAGGGAGCAAGAAGCTGAGCAGCAATGTCCCCATGCACTGCAGGCATTCGTGGGTCTGTCCCTCTGCCAAACACCATGTCCAGCACCTCAGCACGATGTCCCCCTTGTCCTAACTGGGGGCTGTTAAGGGGTGTCCACATTTCAGTGACAGGCTCAGTGCTCGGGCTAAAATGGGCCCCGTGCAGAGGGATGGGGACAATATTTGTTTCAAGTGTTCTTACATTCCCTTCCTATTAATTATTTTCCCTCCTTTTCATGAACCTTCTTTATCCTCCCTATCTCCCTCTAGCAATGGTATCTGAGAGAAATGATTAATTTTTAATAGAAGGGGGTGGCACACAGAGGGAGACCCTAAGGCAGAGAGAAAAACCAGCTATCTATTAAAATAAACCCCATCATTGTGAAAGTGCATCTTAGGGAAAAAATCAAACATGGGAGGGAAACACGTGAGGGACCACGGTCAGGGACCAAAGCACCATGACCATGCAGAGCCACAGCCAGCAAGAAACCAGAGCCGTGGAGTGGGGACGTGCTGCCCACAGCCCACTGCTACCTGCCCTAAGTGCCTAGCATCCTGCCATGGGAGCACCAGGATTTCCTTCTTTCAGGGGATGTTTCTAAGCTGTGTACGGCTGGGTGCAAGCATCAGCTCCCACTCAGGGCTGTGAGCCCATTGTGCCAAAGGGACACGGAGGCTGCAGGGTGTACGAGGATGCTGGGGGGTGCAAGGATGCCCAGCTCACCTCCCCGCAATGCCTCCGTGTCACACAGCTGAACATAAATATAGCCCCCATTTTATTTTCTTGTAGACACAACCAGTGCTCCGGGTAAAAGTCCTTTCCCATGAACTCACTGTTTCTTAATAAAGCACAAGCACTCCGAGACCTTGATACTGAGATCTGTCATTTTAATTCTCAGCACTTGTCCCTCTCCCCAGCAGTATGCAGCTGCTGCTATTTTGGCTGACACGCTGGGAGCTGAACAAGGAGCTCCGTCACTACATGCCTGAACTGTTAAGACCTAAGCAAAAGAGAATAGATGTGGCTTGAAAATAATAAATAAATAAATAAATAAAACATAGGATGGAAAGAACCCCAGGTGCAAAGACTCTCACCACAGTCTTGATGCAGCATGAGTCCCAGTGCACCTGCATTTGTGGATGCTGGGGGCATGGCACAGAAGGACAGGGCTGACAGGCACAGGGGCTGCACATCACAGCCAAGCTCATGGGGGCATGAAAAACTCCAGGGGATGAAGGCTGGCAGGACACTAGAGCCCCGGACAGAGCCAGTTCAGGAAAGAGGAGGGATGAAAACCCAACATCATGGGGAGAGCCTGCTCCTGGCACCACACCGAGGGGTCCCACCTGCAGGGTTTTGCCGGCTGAGCCCTTCCCATCCCTCACATCCTGACTGCTCCACTGCACTGGTGTGAGCATGCTCCTTTTTGTAATGTTCCCATTTTCAGTTAACAAGAGGGAAAAATCAGTCCCTGGCCAGGGCTGGGAGCTGCCAGGGAGGACTCTGAGCTCAGACAGAGGGTCCATTTCCCCAACAGGTTGCAGAAACCTGCTCCAATGCCCACACCATCCCTGGTCCCATGTCCTGGTCTGCCCAAAATCCACCTCTAAAATCCCATGGTGTGCTGCAAGCCTGGGTTTCCCAGGGCCAGCCCAGAGGGCCCAAAATAACACAACTTAAAGCAAAAGAACCTAAAGCAGGAGGAACCAGCATGTGCCATTGCTAATGGCTACCCAGTGCCCACTACCAACAGCCAAGCCGTGTTCCTGCATCCCCTCACCACGTCCCTGTATCACATCCCCAGCCCTGCATCCTCCCGTGCACCGCAGCCCGTGCCCAAACCAGCCGCGTGCACGAGCCAAGTGCTGGCTCCATCCGAAGGTGCTGCGGGGCCGCCACATCTCTCACCAGCTGGCAGCCAGTGTGCCTGAGGTGCTGCAGCTTTCCTGGGGTCGTGCTGGCAACCCCAGGAGCCAGCCCTCGCTGCAGGTAAACCCTACATAAATACTTTGAAAATAGCCTCCCAATAACGCCCAGAGCCCAGTCGATGTTCCTACCACGGCAGGCGAGACAGCAGCTCTCGTCATCTTTTCCAAATGCTCTCGTGGGTTTTATTGCTTTACTTCATCTCTACTCAAATCTCTGCTCAGAACATTTCTGCCCTCACCTGTTCGTTTTGGTGTTTTTCCAGGACTCACAAAGCAGCCCCTCGGGCTCAAGCAGCACCGGTGCATCAGGGCTGGTGCAGGTCTTTTGGCAATGCCTTTCACCTCCACACTGCATCCCCTGCTCAGGGATGGCAAAGATGCTGCTTGCCCCCTACGCCCTTCTCGGAGAATTAAATCATCGCTTTGCAGCTGAAGACAGACACAGACATGCAGCAGGATGTGGGCTGTGAGAACGTATGAAATCACAAAGCAAGACCTCCAGAGTACATCCATGTATGGACAGGGAAACTGAGGCATGGAGCACATTATTTTTCTTGCATACCACCCATACAGTGGGAGTGAACACCGTGTGGAACAAGCTCAAAGATGGCCTTGCTCAGCCCCACTGCCCCTTCACTCAGTGAGGAAGAATCTGGGGCTCGGGGAGATGCTGTTAGTGATGGTGCCCGCCTGGGCTGCCCACGCCGCAGCGAGCTGACAGCACGGGAATTACCGCTGCCCACACAAAACACATCCATCCACATGCTTCACGTTCCCGGCGTTATTTCCAGGGCTATGGCAATGGTTTGCTCCCATCCTGGGGATGCAAACGCAGAGGCGACACAGCTCATGTTTGCCAGAGGAGCCCAGCTTCTCCGGTGGCAGGCTGCAGCCCCATGTCCTGCCCTGCTGAGTAGAGGCGTGGGGGCAAAATGCAGCCAGCCAACAACCATAAGTTGAAAAGGCTCCATCGCCTCCAACAGCATCACTTTCAAGCCTCTAAATGCCAAGTGCAAGAACACCCAGGCGCTCTTGTCCTTCCGTACAAACAGGCTCCAAATTAAATGCTTAATTTGGGCCTGAAATGCTGCTTGGAAGGGAGAGTGTGGTGATGAGGCTAGGACCCTGGAGCAATAGATGTGTTAGCATGTGATGCAAAGCTTGACACTGCTAACAGAAGCAGACATTGCTGAGCTCCATACATAAAGCAGAAGGAAGCCCACAGCCTCGCTAGCTCCAGCAGGGCATCAGCAGATGCATGCCCTGCAGGAAGGGACAAGATAGCAGCAGTGGTGCCCTGTGCCCATGGCCATACTGGGGATGTGGCTGGACCCTGCTGCCACAGGTCCCTCGCTCACCCTGGCACGTGAAGCTACCTTCCACCCTGGGCCATCAACAGGGAACAGCCCCAGAGGGGGAAAGATAACTCAGTGCTTTTCTCTTTTCCTCCAGCTCACTACTCCCAGAATAAAAGCAAAATCTACTGATGTTTTAGCCGAAAAATAACTCTCACTTGAAGCTGCTTCACCTCCTGTTTCCCTGAGCTGGTGGGAACACAACTGCTCCCTATGCTCAAGTTGCTCTTCTCGTGCTGGAGAGCATCGCCCCTCAGCTCAGCTGTGCCGAGGATATCCCATGCAAACCACACTTTTACAACCTCTGAAACCCACATGAAACCTGAGGGATCGGGAGCTGCCTCTCCCACCTCTGCCATCCCTCCAGCAAGCAGCTGTGCCTCCACTCCCTCCTCCCTTGCTTTAATAAGCACCAAAGAAATGTCGATGATAAATAAATTAGCTCAAATTAAACCAGATCAATCACAGGTTGTCAAACTAGCAGCTCCCTATTGGATCTTTGATTTTTCTCCTGTTTAAAGCACATGCTCCACGTCCCTTATCATGCCCCTGAGCATCCCTTTCTCCATCTGGCAGTACAAGGGATGCTGAAGCAGAGCTTTGGGGTGCAGAGCCCTGAGCCCCCCATGGCTGATGGCACAAAGCCCCCTACTGGCATCACCCCCTGCTGGTCGCGGTGGTCAAACGGGCTCAGCCGAGGCAGAGCTGGGTGGTGCAGCACTTCGTGCATGGGTTGTCACAGGGTTCACCACGTGCACTTCTGCATTTTCGAGGCCAGCAGGAGGATCTGCCCCAGGCATGGAAGGCACACACAGATACATCGCAGCAAGCGGTCCTTTGGCTTGCTGGGAGCTGCTGGGCAGCTCTGCCTTTACAGTTGGCTTAAAAAAAAAATCCTGTTGATTTGATTGCAAGAGACATTTGGAGGAACTTTCCCTCTCTGGATACAGCCTTCCTCATGGCATGGCCCCTGGAGCTGGGGAAGGCAGCGCCCACCAGGGTGGTTTGCTCCTCACACCCGCAGGCAGCACATCCCCAGCTGGGAACTGGGTGCGAAGCCGAGCAGCATGTGGGAGCTCCTGAGAGGGCTTGGGCTGATCCTCACCGGGCCCCCGAACATCTCCAGCCCATCCCCAGCCCCTCTTTGCTCCAAAGTGTCTGGTGTGGATCCACGCGCCAATATGCTTTGGGTATATTTTGCAGTGGCTCTGCCTGCTTCTGTTATCCTCTCTGCTTCTGTTATCCTCTCTCCTCCTGTTTGCTCTTTTCCTTCCCCAAAACCCATCTCCGGTTCAGGCTGGGCATGAATTTAAGGAGCAGCTGCTCTTCTGCAATCACTCCCTTGTGCGAACGCTATGGGAATTAGAGCACCTTTTGTCAGGTTTTAGCTCAATCCACTTTGTGAGTGGATTAGGAAACTGGCACAAGAGTACTCTGGGTCTGGAGCAGGAAGAGGCAGGCTGCTATTCTGGAACACGATAGGAGCCGCGTATGCTGTGACTGCTGCCTGCTCCATTTCCCTGAGAAACACAACCCCGGTAACACTCGCGTTTAAATCAACCCTGGGATTTTTGACAGGAGAATCTACCTAGCCCTAAAATCGAGGATGCTGAGAGTGGGGATGGGCAGGGCCCGGGGGTGGCAAGGAGGACCCGGGGGGAAAACAGGAGCAACGGGATGTGGGGATGACCCTTCCTTAGGCCGGGAGGTCTGCTGAAGTCTGCCAGGGAAAGGCTGCGGGGGGCTGCGAGCGGCTCCCGCCAGCCCTGGCAGCGGGGAGGCTGCAGGGACCGGAGCCTCAGGAGCGCAGGGGCCGAGGGCAGAGGCTGGAGGGAGGCACGTTCCGGCTGGAGGCTGCCAGCGGCACCTGCAGCTCTCCGCGCATCCGAGGGCATTCAAACCACCGCACACAAGCGACCCCCTCCACCCCGCCGCCCCCCTCCGTGCCGAGCCCTCTCCCCCCACCACCTACGGAGGGGGCTCGCAGCCCCGAAGGGATCCGGGGTGGGGTTGGGGGCAGAGACGGGCACCGGCCGGGAGGACCCTGGGGGATGCGCGGCCGCCCCCGGTACCCACGTGCGGTTCCCCGCGGGGCTCTACCTACCCCGGCACGGCTCGGCTCGGCTCGCCCCCCGACCCCCCCGGTATCCGCACTCACCGCTCGGTTCCGCTTCCCCGGCTGCCCATGGCGCGGGAGCGGCGGCGCGGGCAGAGCCGCAGCCCCGGGGGCGGCGCGGCGCTGGAGGCAGCGGAGGCTCCGGCCGGACCCCGGCCCGGCCCCGGCGCGTCCCCGGGGGGCGGCGCTCGGCGCGTCTCCCCCCCCACCCCTGCCCGCGGCGTGGAGCCGCCCCCCGAGACCCCCGCCGGGCCGGGTCGCCCCGGGAGCGCGGGCTGTGGGGGACAAGGGATGAGAAGGGGAGATAACGGGATGGCAGCGGGTAGGGGGGGATGCGCAGCCCGCGGTTGTACGGCGAAAACGCAGGGGTGCACGAGAGCGGGGTGCACGCCCCTTTGGCAGGGCAAGGAGGGGTGCGGGTCGTGCCCCCCCCCGGCCCCCCGGGGGCGGGGGGGCCCCCCCCTCGCCGCCCCCCCCCCCGCCCCCCCCCCCCCCGACTTTACGCCCTCCCCCCACCGTTTGTCACCCCGCCTGGGTGCCCACCTCGCTGTCTCCCTCTCTGCACTGGAGGCTTCATCCACATGGGTGATCGCGAACCAGTGAGTCCATTTCCCCACTATCCAACAGGAAAACTGGGGTGAACAGGGGGTAGATGGCTCCAGGAAGGAGCACAGGACCCCCACATTCACAGCTCTGTGTTGGGCTCTGCCATCCCTCGCAGCAGTGCCGAGCTCACAGGTAGCCCTGGTAGAGCCGGGAAGATGCTCAGCTCTGCACCCCACCAGCACCCGCATCCCGTGTGGGGACAGCACTCACCATCAGCCATTCCTCTCCCGAGCTCCCCAGCTGCTTCTCTCCAATCCCACTAAAGCCTCCCACAAGTGGGGATGGTTTGATTAATTAGGCTTTGGGGATGACAGAGGCCAATTGCCTCCTCGGGGCTAGTTTCCTTCCAGCGCAGAATCACGGTTGATCCGTATCCATCGATGCTTGGTCCAGGCTGCTCCTTTCTGGCCCCAGTGCTTAGGGAGCATGACTGCTGAAGTGCAGAGCCCTGTGCCCTTGATCTGTTGTGTGACAGTGGACAAGCATCACCTGAGCTCTTCAGTTACATTTTCTGCATCTGACAGTGGCTTTCAAGCAGGGTTTGGCAGCACATCCTCCATTTTATGGATGGGGAAACTGAGGGACAGACACTGGGGTTAAGGAGCAAGGCACAGCTCTCAAACCCAGGCTGATTTAGTGTTGTGGGCTCCCTTATCTTTTGCTCCTTTTGTGCAGGATGCTGCCAGGAGAAATGCCAACAGCTCTCCTAGCTTGGGTGTTTTATCAGAGCCACTTGCAACTTCCACCCTTCCTGCTGTGCTGCAGCCCAGCGCTTCTGCTGATGGAGATTACTGGCTGCCTCCTACTGCTCATTTGCTCTGGGATGTGGATTTATAATTTCATTGCAGACACAGGCATCTCAGACTTTCCCATTTGAGTTTAATCCCCAGCCTCATCCCTGGATCTGCAGTTAAAACCAGCAGAGTTACACAGGTGCAAAGGGATATTGTTGCTGCTTTAAATGATAACAATTGATGTGCCTAATAAAAGATGAAAAATCCAAGCATGAGAAATGCAGCTGTTTCAGTTGGAGATGCATTTGTAAGAGGCTGGTGTGGAAGGTGTGGGCGTCTCTGGAGCAACCCACGTTTCATTTCAATTCCCCAGGCTGAAAAAGTGATTCTGGCTAATTTGAACCTACTCATTAAGCCACTGTTTCAAAAACATAGAGTCAATTAAATCACCTTCCCCCCACCCTCGCTCTGTGGGCCTGCCTTACTCTTAATCAAGGGATGGGGGGAATTGCAGCATCCGTGTGTTGGGGAACAAGCACCGAGCTAGTTTTAGCTGATGGAGGCGGCTGCCCTACTGCTGCTGGGTGGGGGGATGCTTGGGACACGTGACCCCGAGAGCAGAGGGGCCCACAGGTGTCAGCATGAGCCAGGCCGGTGGGGAGTCCCTGGGGCAATGCAGGGGGAAAGCAGGGCTCAGGGAGTGTCTCTTTTCGGAGGTGCTGTTCTGAGCCAGCATTGGGAGCAGCTTGACAAGTTATAGTGCTTTCTGGGTCATTTTCACACAGACTCAGCAAAATGATTAAAATTAAAAACAAATAATGAAAAGAGAGAGAGAGAAAAAAAATCACAGCTGCTCTAGTACACACTCAAAATCCCAAAGAGTTTTTGGCTGAAAAGTGCTAAATAATAATAAAAAAAGCAATAAGCAGAGGTAAGCTGCCTTTTGGTGCACTTTGCTCTCCCGCTGAGGAGCGGAGCAGCTTTCCTGATGCAGCCAGGGCCTCTAGCTGCCTGCTGCTGCCCCTTGGCAGCCCCAGCCCCATCGGGTGTGCTGGTCCCCTGCCAGCCCAGATGCAGCAAGTGGCACTGCCAGCTCTGGTGACAGCCAGGGATTCTCCCTCCCCCCCCCCCCCCAGGGATGTAGTCGGAGCCACGTACTGTCTATGGGCTCTTGGCAGTCATTAATTGTGCCTAATGAAACCTTGAGGAACTCACAGAAGGAGCTGCGATCCCCACAGCCAGTCCAGCAGATGGTGTTGGATCCCACAGAACTCGGGGTGTACGGGGGGAGAGTTCATTGGGATCCCCTTTGGCGCTGGGGGAGGAAAGGCTGGAGCCGTGCGAGGGAGCACCCGGGGGGAGCATCCCCAGGGCACGGCCCCTGCACCAGGACAGGGCAGTGGCAGCCAAAGCCCTTCCCATGGGGACCGGGGACAGCAGCGTCCTCAGGACTTGTCCCACCAGGGCAGGCAATGCCTGGCTGAACCCTGCCCCATCCATGCCCCAGTGCCCTTCCCTGGGAGCCAGTTGCTGTTGGGGGGCAGAGAAGGGGGTTAATTCCCAGCTCCCGGATTGCTGGTCGCCTGCTTTGCAGGGATGCAATCATGAGTGGAGAGTGACACCGCATGGCCGGAGGCAGCAAGGCCCTGGGTGCCCTGGGGACACCAGCCCGTGTTTGCCCCCCTCCTCGGGCTGGGAGGGCGGGAGGAGCATCATGGAGCATCCCCTCCATGTGGGCTGGGGACGGATGAGCAGGATGAGACCCTGCAGCACCCAGCTGCGAGATGCCACGGGCTCACTCCAGCCGGCACCCCAAGCACAGAAGCACCCATACCCATCGTGAAGGGGTGGGGGATGCACCCCAAAATGCAGTTTCCCCCCACTGCATGGTGCCCACGTTCCTGGATTTGGGGAGCACAGGACAAGGACAATGCCACCACCACCAACCACCACCCCATCGCACACTGCAAGCAGTGGCCGTGACCTCTGCTGCATGGAGCTGGTGGCGTTCCCTGTACAGAGCCCGACTCTGTGCAGCTCTGCCCTGACCCCGTTGTTTCTGTGGCTGTGGCTTTGATCTGCTTCAGAGCATGAACCCCTGGGGGAAGACATCTTACCTTGTATTTACCTACAAAGCACCAGGATGACATACCTGCTCTGCAAACACAGCAAGAGCTGATGACTAATCCTCATTACTTTTAACAAATATTTGGTAACTAAAATAAAAGTTTCTTTGCCAAACACCTGCTGTTCTGAGCCGTCCCCAGCAGCAGCACGGTCAGGCAAATTGCCGTAATCCCCACGGGAAGAAGGGACCTTTCCCCCTCCAACTGTTGTGGCTTTGTGTGACAGCAGGGAGGGACAGAGCAATCTGGTGCCTGGCTCTCAGCCGGCTGTGTTAGGGCCCCTGGGCATCAAGCACTCAGATGTCCCTCCTAGTAGCCAGTCAGCCCAAGGTGACAAAAGGAGGATTTCCCCCATTCCCTTTATTTAGGGCCTTGTCCCAGTTCTTGCAGAGCTGCTGAGCACCGGTGCCAGCTGCCTTTGGCAGGAGCTCTGTGTGCTCAATGTCCCCCACAGCCAGCACGAAAGTTGCCCTGCCGTGGGAGGGATGACACACGTCGGGGCCGTGCCCCTGCTGCCACCCAGTGCCGTGGCCCCACTGCAGGGACATCGCTTCTGCAGCCACTTCAGGACCTCAGCCCCATTGCTGCCAGCACCTAAGCATGAGGCTGCTGATTTACACTGCTGCAGGGAGACCAGTGCTGCCTAGCTCATTGCTCATCCCTGCAGCCAAGGGGTGTCTGTTTGCCGTGCAAATGCAGGGAGGGGCTCCAGGCACCAGGACAAATTAACAGGAGGAATTTCTGCCAGCAGATGTGCCCCGGTTCCTCCTTCCTGCTGTAACCTCAGCTCTGACTGACAATGGGGCCCGGAGCAGCCTGGAGTGGTGGGGTCAGGGCAGTGACACTGTGGGGCTCGGGGCAGCCTGGGGTGGAGAATCCCCAGGAGCTGTCCCCATGCAAGGAACATCAGCCTCTGAAATCCAGCTCTGGGCACAGACAGCCATTTCAGCCTCTTCCCCAAACCCACCTTGCCCTGCCAACAAACCCAAATTGCACCTTGCTCCAGCAGCTCTGCCCCCAGCAGTCCCCCGCTGGGTGCTCAGCGCTGCAGTTATTCCACACCAGAGTCAGCTCCCCTTCCTGAAGCACCAGCCGTGGCTTGGTAACAGCAGCAATAACACTCACAAGCCCTACGTCTGCTCCAGGGGAACTGGGGCTCAGGAGGAGCAGCAGCTCCTCTGGGAATGCCAAGGGGTGAGTGAGATGGCTCCAGATCTCTGCCCTGGGGCTGGGCAGTGCCACATAGGCCTGTGGATTCAGGCAGTGTGCAGGCAGGAGCAAGAACTAGTGTGCTCAGGGAGCAAGCCGGTGCTTCCCACACAACTTCTCTTCCCATTCCCCCACACCTTGTCACTGCCCTGCCTGGTGCAAACCCCGTGGGATGGGACAAAGGGGCTGGCACTGTCCTCATGGGAACCCAGCAGCACAAAACCAGCTGAGGCTTGGGCTGGGTGCACTTGGGCATCATCATGCACAGACTGGCCCTCCTGGTGCAGGGTGATGTGATGAGCCGCGCTGGTGCAGCAACTTCCTGCAGGACACTGCCTGTTTCACCCCCTCTCTCCCTGGTTCAGCGGAGGCACTGGTGGCTGCTCAATGGGTCCAGTGTCCCTGCTCCAGCCCTGAATAAGCCCATGCAGGATCTGTGCCCACGCATCCCATTGCTCCCTGCCGCTGGAGAGCTGGGGGCGGCCCCCCCCCAACGCCTCCTGCCCCGTCCCCGTTGGGATGCGTCCCGATGCGATGCAGCCCACGTTCCCCTTCCCGCAGCTGCAGTGTGCGGAAGGCACTCCAGCCCCCGCAAGAACCCTGCCTGTGTTTATCTGAGCATGACATCGAATTCCTCCCGGCAGCTCCAGGCTCGTTTTCAAATATCATTAGAGCCGCTTTGCAGGCGATTAGGATTCCAGGCAATGCAGTGCCTGGACAGCAAATGTGCCTTGTGCACCCGTGAGACAGAAACTGTCCCCGGTGCATCCCTTGCCCCTGTGGCCCCACGGCTGCCCCCATGCTTCATGCAGGCAAACCAGGTTCTCTGTCCTTAATTCATCAGCTCTAGCTGTGGCCATGGCCTCAGCTGGGGGTTGTTGGGTCACACCATGCAGTGGCAAGAGGAACCCAGCACTATGCCCGTTCAGTGCGCTTACTGAGCTCCTTGGGTGCTCACCTCCCTGCCTCGGGACCAAGGCAGCTGCCAGGGCCACCAGCCAGGAGAAGTCCTCCTTGTCTATTTCTAATCACACTCTCTCAACTCTGCAGCATTTCTGACCCATCTGTCACTTCACAAGATATCATCTCAGGAGAAAAGCTGCACTTTGATGTAGCTCACACAGGAATGCATCCCCAGCTACCACCACATTTCCCACTTTGTGGGCAGACACTAACTCTGAGCACCAAAATCCCCATGGAAAGGCTGCCTCAAGTGCATTGAAGACAGCACATTGCCACCACACGCGACTGGGAACCTGGGGTCCTGCTTTTTTTTCAGCTCCCTGCCTTCACTCCACGTCCTCTGAGTGGGATGGGAGCCATTATGTTGAAAGACAAGGCAAATTATGCTGGTGTGCAATGATGGTAGATCTGATTCATGAGCCAGGAGGGTTTTCAAGGTCTAATTTGGGATGAAAGACAGATGATGACTTCTTTAGGAACCAGGAAGACTTGAGAAACTTCAACTTTTCTTTGAGGAACACGTAATTACTTTCCAGCTTAGTGCTGTTCCCAGGACTGTCTAAGAGATTGGCTTCTGCAGGACAGAGAAGCTGTCACGGTTAGGAAACGGGTTTTAAATAGGAAATGGCTTAAAATTTACCAGGAGGATCATTGCTTGACCTCTTGTAGGTCTCCAGGAGCATCAGCCAGCACCAGCTTGAAGAGGGCAGTTTCTTCCCCAGGGAACCCAGCTGCTGGGAGTGTCACAGCCCATGCATGTGCATTGGGTTTATGAGGCACAGGTGTCCATGCAGCCCCAACCTCACCCATTCTGCCCGCATGGGGACTGGGAGCTGGAGCCGTCCGGCTGCCCCACAGCTAAGCGATGCTTCAAGGCTCCATGCGTGAAGTCCCTTTTCCAGTTGGACACAGTGGGAACCAGCTGGGCTGCTGAGGGCACACAGGTGCACAGGTGAGTGTGTGTGGCCATCAGCCCAGGCCAGGCCTGGCACCCACAGGGCTGGAGGGGATGGGGCCTGTGCTCCTGCACCCACTGGGGCTGCAGAGACATTTCAGAGAGCATCAGCATCAGAGGTGAGACTGCACTGGGCACCAGGCCAGCGTTATTAGCATCTCGCAGGCAACAAATCCACCCACGTCCTCCACAGAAGGAAAAATTGTTTGGAAACAAGGGCTCTGCCTGGCACAGGGAGCTGGGGACATCCGGTGCCCTGCGCCTCCCGGCCAAAGGTGCCATACTGGGAGGATGCCAACGAGTAAGTGAGCTGAATGCCCACAACTGGGCAGGGATGCAAAGGCAGCCTGCCCACTGGCCCTGCACACTTCAGGCATTGGCAGGAGTAGGGCAGTTGCTCCCAAAGGACCACAGGACAGAATTAGGGTTCTGGGCACAGGGAATCTGTTGCTGGCTCTTGCCTTCTCCCAAGCTGTTGTTGCTGTTAATGTCTCGTAAGCAGGATAGAGTCAGGCTGGGCAGCCCCCCCCGGCTCACCAGGATTCACTGAGGGCCATCGGCCAATGGCTGCAATGCTGATGCAGTGCTCGCAGGGTTCATCCCACCTGCAGGCTCTGCTCCAGCACAGCAGCTCCCTTTGTTCCTCCTCATGCCCTGCCCCTTCCATAACAGACCTCACAAAACTTCATCCAGCCGAGCTCCTGCATTTGCTGAAAGCTTGCGTGTCTCATCAGCACAAACAAGAGGAAGAGAAGGATGAAACTAGTTAAAGCAAAGTCCCAAGGAAGTGTTGTCTCATTACTCTCCACATCTGACAAAAGCTACCAAAGCTGCATTAGACTTTAGGAGTAACAATAATTCATCACACTTCTGCTATCATTAATCCCGGGTAATTGTGTCTATAATTAAAAGCCCCATTGTGTCTTGTCTCTCTAATATGATTTATCAAATGGGGAGCACTCTTGCATGAATGATGCATGGCTGTTGGGAGGACATCTGCCTTTGGGCTGCTTGCATGCAAGAGAATGCAGGGAGGCTGCCTCCAATGCCAGCAGCTCCTTCGTGCACCTCATGGCGTTCAGCCCCAGGATGAGAGCCCACCGGGGATCAGAGCTCCTGGCCTTTGATCCACAGGGGAGCTACAGCCAAGGAGCAGCAAGAGAAGCCACCTCTGGCCCCAGAGCTGTGGGAGGGCTGGGTTTGTTTCAGCAAAGCTGCATTAAAACCTTGAGCTGATCTAGGCATGACCCAAGGGGTAGAACCCTCTGCTGGTGATGATGATCTAGGTGGTCTTTCAACTCCCCCCTCCATGTTACCATCCCTGGAGCTGAGGTGGAAGCTGGCTGGAGCACACAGTAGAAGATGCAATCCAGGACAGTTCCTCAGCTGCCCCGAGCTGTTCTGGGCATACTTCGCTCCAGACTTCTAAAAAAATCATCTTTGAAAATAAACCCAGGAGCTGCTAAGAAGGCTGGAAGAGCCATAGGGGTCCCAGAAGGCTGCTTATCTCCTTGGGTAACCCACAGCGAGTGGCACAGCCAGACCAGAGCTGGAGTGGGAGCACACCTAGGCTCTCAGCATTCCCCACCACCCCCCACTTCTCTAAACTAATATTTGCAGCATCTTAAATGGAATATGAATAAATAGAGTATGTTTTGGAGAGTGCATGGATGAAGTTAATAGGACCTGAAAATTACTCTCTTATGAGTCACGTCCCTAATGTATGTGCATGCTAACTCTCGCAGCATGCTCTCCTTCCTTCTTTCTTTTCCAGAGCTTTCACTGGGGGTTTGGCTGGGAAGGCACACATGTGGGAGGCACCGCTTATTCCCCACCTCAGCTGGACATCACCATTAGCGAGGGAGTGGCCTAGCCCACGGCATCTCATGACTGTTCAGTTGCTTTGCTCACAGTGTGACATGTAATAAGTCTGCAGACCTCAGCTCTTCTGGACACTGGCCTCCTGCTGGAGAGCAGCCTCAGCCTCCAGCAGAGCACTGCTTTCCCAGTGCCACCCAGCTGTGACCCTGGTACAAGAGATGACAACCAAGCTGGCAGCACAGATATTGGTTTCTGCCCCCTGGAATTCTTCAGAGCACATGAGCCAAAAGTATTTGGCCTGGAAACGGTGTTCCCCTCAGGTAAGGGGTCTGCTTCCAGCAGCACTGCTCACAGCCTGGATCACTCCCATACCAAACTGCACCCTGGGGCAGGAGGGCAGCTCAGTTTTGGCTGCAGCAAGAGGCTGGACCACTCACACCTTTGGCTGTCCCCATCTCTGTGTGTCCAGCTCAGGGCTGAAACACTTTTAGTTGCTCAAAGCAACCTCAGGCTCTTGCATCCAGTTAAGCTGTAGAGAGTCATGAGGTCAGCCCATGTGGAAAGCCAGTGCTGGCAGCTCCCTGGAAGGGTCTCTGACCATGCCAAAGTGCAGCTGCAGCACTGGATGTAAAACCACTGCGTTCAGGGCAGCCGCAGCACTCGGAGAGCAGCTGCCTGCGCTGTAGAGTGGAACCAGCCAGGCCTTTGGTGCAGCCCCTTGCCACAGCCTGGAGCTCAATATCACACAATAAAGTGAGATTGATCATCTGGGAGGCATGGGCAGGAGCCTCGTGCAGATGACAGCACTGAGAGAGCACCTACCTGGGGGCAGGGGGCTTGGATCTCCTCTGAGCTGCTGAAGGCTGAGTGGGACAGGAGGGGCACAGTCCAAGGGGTCCCCCCTTTGCCTGCTCAGAAGGATGCTCCCAGACCACAGATCAAGAACAGGGACAAGGGAGAGGAAAGGGAAAGATGCTTGGAGGTGCTTAGCAAAGAGCAACGCCTTTCAATGGAGGGAGACGCCCCCTGTCCCCATGTCTAACTCCTAGTCCCCACATCTCCATCCAGCTGTAGCACAAGGTGGGGCCAAAACCCCAGGAGGCATCAGGTCCCATAACACCCCACTGGTGGGGCACTGTGGCACCACTGAGCCGCCCTCAGCATCCTTCTAGCCACAAATCCACCTTTGTGCGAGGTATGAGCCTTGCCCTGCTGCAGCCAAGCCAGCCCCAGGCACAAGCAGGTATTCAGGGAAGTTCATCCACAGTCCTGGGAACAAACAGGGGATTACTCCTTCATCCCCTCCAGCAGCGGTAGCCCCTGTTCTGCCCCCCCCCCCCCCCCCCCAGGTGACCACAGAAGCACTGCACATACCTGGGTTGGATGCAAGGTGAACGCTCTGGATTAAGCATCTCTGCAGCTCGTTCTCCCTCCTCTGAGCCATTTGCTGCCTTCACATTCATCTGAGGAAGGCTCTTCTCCCTAAATCAGGGCTCAAGACTCAGGGAGGATTTGGGCATGCCCCTCATTGCAGACAGGTGTGCCCAGAACTGATCTGCAGGTGAGCTCAGAGCCAGGTTTAGTGCTAGTCCCTTCCTCACTACATTTTGAGGCATAATGGCTCTGCAGTCTGGCACTCAGATAACGAACAAGGCCCCCTCTTTATCTCCACATCCAGCATTATTGAAGCTCAGGAGCCAGCAGGAAAATCCCACACAGACTTCAGAAAATGCCCTTACCTAGCTGTGTGCCACTAAATGATGTTTTATCATTCTCTGCTTTGAAAACACTGGCTGCAGAGAATAGGGCTATTAAAAAACAAACAAGGAGCAATTGACTTAATGCAGAGCCCAACCTAATATCCGTGAGTTGCAATATCAGCTCCTTTATCAACCTTAAGTAAAACCTTGCTATTATTCAGCAGTAATGAAACCCCTGCTGCTGTAGCTGCAGATAATGCAAGGTTAGAGGAATAACTGCACTTAAAGAGACACTGCCATAGGGAAGGATGAGGAGCAGCTCATGACTACCTGAGCTTTGACACTCGGGACCGTTCTGCACACTGGGGGTGCACAAATAACTGGTCCAACTGGGAGGAAGTCTGCTCTGCCCAGCCCAAGCCATCCCCACTGAAGCAGAGCCACATGGAGCTGCAGCAGGTCTCTGGCCAGAGCCGCACATGGAAGGCCAGCTTCAGAGCCCCAGGGAGGGCTCCACGGGCTGCAGCTCAAGCTCAGGTGTACCAACCAATTTCAAGCTGAAGCATTTCATACTTTAAAGCATTTGCTGCTGGCCAGAGCATGACAACTTTAGCCCAAGGGGAAAAGCTGCAGAGAAAACAGCACAACCCAGAGCTGCTTCTGACAGCTGAAACAGTCTGTGATTAGAAAGACATGAGCACCCCTGATCACAGCAGGGATATCTCCATCCCCATCACTATCCTGCCTTTAACTGTGGGAGTTCAAAATCCCACTTTTTTTTTTGCAATACATATGAAATGGGACACAAAGAGAAAAAACCTGGGTAAAAACCTCAGCACCTCCCTCCCTGGTAAGGATTGACACTTCTCGGAAGCTTTGCCCATTGCAGGGATCAAGCACAGCTGGCAGGGTTCATCCAGGCTGGACCTGCTGGAGGGCTCAGCTCCTTCAGCAGCATAGCCCCACCACAGGCTGCCAGTTATTTTTATCAGCTGGAACATTGTTAGTCTGAGCTGATGCACATGCAAACACAGCTAGAAGCAATTGTGCTATCAGACAGCCTCCAGGTAGGCCCCAAGCAAAAGCTCAGCACCCTGGGCTGTGCCCTTTTTATTTTACTGACATTTGGAAGATTTATTGCTCTTTTCAGTTTCAGCTACTGTCACTTGTTCCATATAACAGATGTGTTGGCCAACCTAAAGTCAGTCCATGTTGTATTCATGGAAATCCTGATCCCAGCCTCCCCTTCCAGACCCTGACTCACTCCTTGCTCGACTCTTGCACTGAACTGAGGTCTTCTGCAGGATTCATGCAGAGAGGGCCCCAGGCAGAAATATCCCAGCAGACTGAAGACCCTCAAGGGCTCAGCAAGCAACGTGGATTCCACATGAAGCTGGCTGGTTTATCCCAAAGACAAGCTTGCTGCCTCTTGTATTTCTGGTGAAGTGTATGTGGAGGTGCCCGTCCTGCGTATCAGGGGACGGCCAGCCCAGGGACATCTGGGGACCAGTCAGCATGGCCACACCCAGGCACTGCTGTATGGGAACACTGCTCCACTATCTGTACCCCTTCCCATCACAGTATCCCTAAAACCATAACCCCCGGGGGCCATGGAGAGCCTTTCCACAGGTGGGATTGGGGTGCCGGTCCCACTGGCAGCCCCGTGCTCCCAGCAGCAGTGTGCCAATGCCACCTGGCCCAGAGAGCCTGCCAGGCCCAGCTACTGACAGCCAACTACATCCCAATTGACATGAAAAAATAGGGTAATTTTATTATAAAGTTCAAAAATATCAATGTCATTAACTGGACAGCTTACACTAGGATACAGCAGCCAGAGAAAAACAGGCACTTCACAGCCACAGCAGAGGTCTGGGCCCACAGGTTAGGGCTCCTGCTTACCCTAGAAAAGATGAGAGATTTGTCCTTGAGCACAGCAGCCAGTCAGCACAGGGGGCTGAGCCACTGAGCACAAAACATACCCCATACCTCCTCACCCTCCATTCTCCTGCAAGCTGGGCATCAGCTTCATAGGAGGTAGGAGGGTGTTGGTCAGTGCCTTGGGGACAGATGGGTCTAGAGCAGTGAAGGACCCCATGCAAAGTTACTGGTGATGAAGACTCTCCCACAAACCCTCCCCAGTTTTCAGGGCAAGATCTCTGGGTCATGGTATCATAAAGCTTCTGGATCAGAGGAAGCTGCCCTAGGTTGCTCAACTGGCTTTTGGCAGCCCTGACACCCAGGGGATGAAGGTGCCCAGGGCTCTGTGCACAACCAGCACCACCTCAGCAGCATGTCTGGGAGTGATGTGTCTTTGCTGGGGAGGACAGCCACAGCTCTACAATCCTTGCCTGGTTCACATGGCAGAGAAGGGAAGGGAGAGTTGTCCCAAAAGCTCAGAGCCTGAGGGCATCTTCCCAAGATGAAACCCCTCTGAATACAGAGAGTTTATGACTCCTCACCTAATAAAGGAGGGCAGGTTGGACTATTACTCATGCAAGAAGATCGCTCACCTCACACTGCAACAAACTGCTGCTCTCATGATCCACCTCCTGCTCCTGGCCACTGCCATCCCCACTGCTCTCACCAGAGGATGGCTTCTGGGCATCACCATCACCACTGTCAGTGTCAGGAGCATCTTCCCCACTGCTGGACACAGCCGAGTCCCTCAGTCCCTGCTCCATTCTTGCAGCCAGCAGCTCTGGGGTATCCCCATCCCCAGTGGGCTGCACATCTTCCACCTGCAGAGACAGGGACTGGGTCAGACTGCAGCTCCATGGACAGATGGTAAGAAAACCCGTGAATGATCTTGTGAGCTCACCCCAGAAACCTCTCCTTCTGTAGCCAATGGAAGAAGGACTGAAGCAGGCCCACTCACTCACCTGGAGAGCTGATGACTCCTTCAACACAACAGTCCCATCCCGCTCCTCAAACTCCAGGTCTGTCTCAGTGTCATTCTGGGACTTGTACTCCTCAGTGTCTGTTTCCACATCCGAGGGCTGGGGAGGGAAGAGGCAGCCCATGAGGGAGGCACCAGCCCTGCAGCCAAGCAGTCATGTGTGGCCATGGTACTGCTTTGCAGGGACACCAACTGAAGGGGAATTTTGGTGTTACAGGGCAAGCAGGGCACCCACACTTTCAGACACTGAAGACATGATGCTCAAGTTCTCATTGGACAGCCTGCACCTGCAGCCCCAAAGGGGCATATGACAAAGGAGGCTTCTTTGCAGCTCTCTGCACAGGCTCCTCTGCGGCCCTACACATTGCAGCTCCCAGTCCACCGGGAGGACAGAGGCCAAACAATCCTGACTCGCTTTCTCCTGAGGAAAGGATCTGCTCAGCCACCAGAACACCGTACCTCGTATGTGACATCTTCAGGGTCGTCCTCTGGCAGGTCTCTCTCCAGCACCACCACCCAGGACACCTGCTCCTCCAGAGCGACATCGTCCCGTTTCCTCTTGTTTGCTTTACCAGATGGGTTGATCAGAGCCTCTCGGATCTCTGCAGTGATCCACAGGAGGCAGAGTGCATACAGAATAAACACACAGCTGTGCATTTCCCAGCTTTCTACCCAGCACAGGAGCTTCAGACCCAATGTGTCTGGATGTCATGCTCTGCGCTTCTGGGCTGCAAACCCTTTGGGTGCTCCAGAAAGCCCCAGCTCTTACCCTTGGGCATGTTGCTTTGGCCCCAGTCTGCTGGCAGTTGGCCCAGGATGTTCTGCATCCTGGTGGGGATGATGGACAGGAGGAGACGTGTCAGCCTCCCACGGCGCTTCTTGGCGAGTCGTCCAGGTCTGGTGGGAGACTTCATAGGGCAGACTTTGCTGATAATGGTCTCTACAGGAACCACAAGTCCAAACCAGGCTGATACTTTCTGAAGGATCTTCAGCTGTAAGAAAGAGTTACATTTCATAGCATGAGACCTTCCAGCTACTTCAAGTAAAGTAAAACCCTTAACCCTTGAACTCTGCTCTCTCCCAGCGTGACTAGAACCAACTTCAGTCAGGTAAACAGGGACCAGTGAGGTTGTACCTTGTCCCCAGAAACCTCCCATCTTTTCTGGTACAGAGGGGAAGAGAAACATGAATGCTGCAGTAACCATTAGCAGAAGGTGAGTAAGATAAGACCAAATCAGACAGAGGATAAAATGGGAATGGGAGAAAAGCAGAGGATGAGCATGCACTAAGTGCGGAGCAGGGGGAACAGACTTAAAGAGCAGAGAGGATGACAGAGCAGAGAAGCCAAGCAACTGCCAATCCCAAGGTTTTACCACCCCATCCCCTTGCCCTCAAGCCCCTCCAGCAGAGGGGCATCACCTACCAGGTTCTTGACAAAACCCAGCTGAAGCACCTGGCACAGGATCCTACTGGGCAGGGAGTAGAGCTTGTTGCAGATAACCATCCGCCCCTAAACCAAGAGAGAAAGGTCAGCCATCCTGAGCTCTGGGTTCACCCCTGCCCCAGCAGAACCCACCCCAGGTACCTGGAGGAGCTCTGCCCACACTGAGCTGCTGCATGGCTGAGATTGGTGCTGCATGAGGCTGACCAAACCTGACTTAGCCTAGCCTGCAGCCCCCAGCTATTTGTAGTTTCTGGACCAGCTGCTCCCCATTGCGCTGACGAGCTGCTGGCCCCACTCACCAGCAGGGCAGCCCCGAGTGCCCTCCTCTGGGGGTTCCTTGGTGCCAGCACCGAGCCTGGTGCCTCATTCAAGGGGGGTGATAGCTCTTGATTTCCTCTACAATGTGGGGTCTTCATCTCCCAGTGCAGGTTGTAGCTTGCAGAGCCAAGGCTCAGTGGGGGGATGTCTCCCTTCTGTCTGTGCTAGTGCAAATAGCTAAGGCGGAGGGTGCTGAGATGCCAAAATTCAGACCCTCTGAGCCCCCCGATGGCTCTAAGGGAGGGGGACCCTCAGCTTCCTCCCTGTGTGCACCCTCCCATCGCTCCTGCACAGTGGTGGAGCCAAGTCTGGGGTTTGGTTGAGTCAATAAAGCTGAAAGGAAGGGAGCAAGGCCAGCCTTTCCTTGTGTGTCCCCTCCAGCTGCCTCCCTGTGCCTGAGCAGGTGACAAACAGCCTCCGCTTCAATGAGACCAGGTACAGGGATGTGGCAGCTGGTGTCACCCGGCGTCATGGAGTGCAGAGCAATCAGGGCTGCCCACAGAACATAAATATGAGGTGCTGCTCCAGCAGCTGCCAGCCCCACCATGCCGCATCGGGAGGCGATGCTCTGTCCTCACTCACTCCAGGACAAGAGCTCCAGGGACATTTTCCAGCACGTGGTGACCCCCGACTGCATCCCACGGTTTTACCACCCTCTCTCTGGACATCCTGGAGAAGCACTGGTATGTGGGGCCGCTGACAGGGACAGCATGGGGCAGCAGCTCAGGGCTGGTGCTGGCGGACGCACAGTGTGCCTGGCTCCATCCCATCCTGCTCCAACACCGAGCTCGCCGCCGGTGTGCAGGCTATCCCAGACCATCTTGCCTGGGCAGCTCTGTCCCTGCCCCATCTCCCCAAGGTTACCACTCCGTACGGCTTTGTCACCCTGGGGCAGAGCCCTCAGGTCACCTGGGAAGAGGCCTTGTTTTTCCATGCTGGTCACCCTCGAGCTCCTGCTGCTGAGATATCCCCCAGGTCCCGGCAGGAGCTGGGGCACTGCAGACACCATTTGGTGCCCAGGGCTGCTGGAGATGGGTCTTCCCACATGGGTGGAGGCCTGAGGGACCACAAGTAGATGAGTCCCAGTGCCACCGGTCCCAGGGATGCTGGAGGCAGCCAGGCGCTCCCTCTACCCCAGAGACATACCATGTGGGGTGTGCTGGAGAGCAAAGTGGCAGAGAAGACAGAGAGGAGGCTGATGATTCGCTTCCTGGAGGTGGGATCGAGCCTGGAGCTCCCTGCTGGGAAGCCCAGGAAGAACTTGCTCTAGAGGTTCCTTAAGAGGTCCTGTGCCCCCCGGCAGCTCAGGCCTCTGTGTTTTACTTGCCATTGACCTTAGAAAGCTGTTCAGGAAGCAGAGGATCCCTAAAGACTTGGGACATAGGCACTTTTTGCAAATACGTTGACTGCCAGGCAGCCAGACCCAGACTCAAAGGCGGCGGATGGGTCACTGTACCTGGAGGAAAAGCGTCTGTGTGGCATTGCCCTTGGCCAGGCACCAGAAATGCTCCCCACAAGGCAGGGGTGGTTGGGGCAGGCTGGGGAGCAGAGTGGGCGGCAGGTCTGTAAATGCATGGTGGCCTAATAAAGGTGAAAACATCTCAAGCAACGAGTGTGCCTTTGTTTTTTTCCTTGGCTGTCCCAGCAGCTTGGTATCAACCAGACATTTTGGTGCCAGCCACATGCATCCCATTCCCCCAGCACTCCCAGTGCACCCCCCGTCTCTGCAGCTCCTGGCATTTATCTCCCAGCCACAGCAGGCTCTTGATGGGCTGAAGCAGGAGGCTGCCTGTGCCCTGTGGTACAAGCTGCTGCAGGGCAAGGGAGAAGGGTGATGATGGCAGCTGCTTCACAGCCACTGTCCTGCTCTGTGGCTGTGGGGTGGGACATTTGTGTGTGTTGGGGACCCTCCCCAGGGGGGACCCTCCCTCTGCTTTCAGCAGGCAGCAGCTCCGCCGGAGCAGTGACTCCCCACTGTTCCCAAGGGTTCAGTCGCCAACCGCTTGTAACCAGCCACAGCTGAGACAGTTTCACATTGCTGGCTGTGCTCTCATAAATTGCTTTTTGCTTTTATTGAGAAGCAGAACTTGTAAGGCAAGAACTAAAGCATCTCTGGTCAGCAATGCTCTGGGGTTAATGCAGAGTAGCCTCTTGGGTCAGCAGTGCTGGGCTGTGGCCACTGTCCCTCCAAGGCTTTTAATTCCCAGCAGGAACCCCCCAGGGTGGCAACTGGATGGTCTGATCCTGGCCAGGCATCAGCAGAGTCCCTGCAATGAGACCTCACCAAGCTGGCAGTAGTCAGGTTTTGGGCTGGGGCCATTAAGCAGGGAGTTAATCATCTTGGTTTGATTCCCACCTGCCAACTTTGTTCCTCTAACACTTTAGCCCCGGTAGACTATACGCCCTTTGCAGGACATGCTGATCCCCTGGCAGCTCTGCACAGTGTGCAAATACAGATGAGCAAAAGCAATATTCAGGGGCCGCATAGTTGTGTTCTTTTCCAGGCAATGCTCTGTGCGTGTGCTGGTACCCAGAGGACGTCAGCATTGGCATGAAGTGGGTGCAGAGCTTTCCGGAGTCCAAGTCCGGTCTCCTCCAGGTGTGCATGTGCCCTCTGCAATGCTCACAGCATGGATATTAAAATCTTTTTCTCCAGCACAGGAATACGTGACAGCCAGGGCTGCTAGAAGGCGAAATGGAATCAATTATGTGATAGAAAATCCACTAAACATTTATTATAAGGAGCTCTGACACTATGGGGTGAGGGTGAGTCAGGGACCAAGACTTTAAAATTTAAATTGATCTCCAGCTCCTGAGGACATCACCTCTGCTCTGTACTCAGGGCTGAGAGGGCAGATAGAGTTACCAAAGATTAATAAATGAGCAGTTATCAGTTAGCTGAGTTCTGATATCTGAACATGTGCATGCTCCAAGCTGACAAGCAAACGTGAACTAAGCCATGCCGCTGTAAACCTCTCTCCTTCTTCTTTTGGTGCTTAAGCTACTGCACAGTAGTTGCTCTACCCAACGGCCTCTGTCATCTTCCAGGGAAAGCACGGGGGCAAATTCTCAGTGGCAGTTCACTGAAACTGTGTGTCCACTGTATTTAGTAATTAAACACTGGAGATTAGGATCAGGACTCCTGGGTTTTATTCCCTGGTCTGTGACCTTCCTGAGCTCCCAGGAACATTTGTGTGCCTCTTACCTTGTCTACAAAATCAGAAGAAATCTGCTGTGCTTCACAGGTGGATCACGGGCCCTCAACCATCCTTCTTCACAAGACATCTCCGGTGCCCTTGGCAGGGTTTCCTGAGGGAAGAAATATTACAATAAGTTATTACAGCCTGCCATGGTACAAGACTCATTTCCTCTGGGTGTGCCAGCATGGGGATTATCAACCTGGACAGAATCACAAATTGAAGGTTTGTTTAAAATGATTATGGTGGGGATTGCAAGGTGGTAGGCATGCTGCTGGGGCCAAGCAGGGAGGGAAACGTCATTTCTGGCATCACAGCCCAGCCAAGGTGCTCAACGGTGGAGCTGCACCTCTGCCACATTTCAGCAACATCTCTTCAAGGCATCTCTCCAGCAAGGAGAACATTGCCCACTGTGGCTCAGGAGTGCAGGATGCTCCTTCCCGCACAGCCCACCCCGGGCAGTGAGGACATTACAGTGCGAGACATCGCTGAGGTGGTGAGATAAATAATTGTTAGCAGCGGCTGATTATTCTGCCTGGGCCTGATACATTTTCTAAATGTTGTTTTTGTCTGACTCAGAATTTTGTCCTAGCCTCCTGCAGGTACAGGCAGCAGAAATGCTCAGGGCTAATTATCCGCTCCCAATCTTACATTCAGCGGCTCCAGCAGCACCAACCATGCCTGGCTGCCAGTGGGCGGAATTAGAAAAGCAACCGGCTGAGCCCACGGGGAGCTCCCCCAGCCCCTGCAGCAGCTGCTGCCTGGGATCCCCCCCCGACCCTCCTAGCACCAGCCCGGAGCCGGGCACTGCTCCTATTCCCCAGCCTTGCACTGCAGCCCCTGGCAATTGCCCACAGCTTTTCCTTTTCCAGAGGTGCCCAGCTTCCCCCACTGCCATCTCCTAAAAGCACCAGTCTCACTGGCTCTGCAAGGCCACCAAGGGGATGCCAATTGCTCAGTGCCACCCCTCTTGGGTGCAACAGATGTCACCCAGTGACAAAGCAGCCCTTTGCCATGCTGGGCAAGGGGAGATGTCAGCCTCGTAGACCCAGCCCCAGTCAGTGGCAGGAGCAACGAGTGTTTCTCCCTGTGATTTTTATGCAAGTGAACACCTGGCCTTCCCGAGATCAATACTGAGCCTCAAGTCTTTGCCAAGAATTTTATAGTCAGCATCTATGCATGCTGGGTGAGATAAGCCCCTTCATGAGCTCATTAGCTGCATCCTCCTCTCCCAGCTAATTGCTGCTGGAAAGGTCACGCTCTGGCTATGAGACAGTACGCTGCAGCCGGAGCCCCTGCCTGGAAGCAGGAGGCTGGAGGCTGGGAGGCTCTTCCATAGCCTCTGCAGCATGGGGCATGCAGTTTCCCCCTGGTTTCCTGAGTGAGGGGGACCTGGGTAATTCCCTGCCAGGGGCACGGCCCTGCTGCCCTGCACCCCAAAACAGCCCTGCTTCTCAGGGGCTCCAGTGCACCTGGGTGCCAGGAGAATGGATTCTCATGGCTCAGGCTCACCCTGTGGCTGGCAGGTGCTTGTGGCAGCCAGGTAGTGGCTGCCGTGGGTGTACCTGCTGCTCCCATTTATTCCAAGAATGGGTGTTTGCTGCCACGTGTGCGGCACCACTGTCCATGCTTTTCCATTCAGAATGTCAATTGCTGTGAGATCGATCTGCTCCTGAGCATGAGAAGTGCTAGCTCTGTTCACCTGCGTGGGGCTGTCTTTCAAAGCCAGTGTGACCATCTGCTGCTCCCCATGGAGAGTGGGGAGTCACATGCGATGGGTTTGCAGGCAGCTCCTGTTTTGAACTTATTCACCTGTCTCGGGACATGGGGTTCACAGCTGGGAGGGTGTTGTGGGAGCAGCCGGTGCCTCAGGGATGTGCTGTTATCTCTGGACACCTCTGCTCTGCCACTGTGGCCAGGCTCGATGGAAAAGCACAAAGGTGAAGCAGCTCATGTTCTGTGAGAGCAAGGAGAGCTCCTGGCCAAGCCCAGATGTGGGCAGCAGCTGGGACAAGGCACTGGGCAATAGGAGGTGCTGGGGCAGGGGAGTGCACAGTGGAGCTGATGACAGAGCCAGAGGGTTGCAGGGAGAGCAGCAGTGCTGCCCGGGGCAGAGGCAGATGGTGCCTGCACATCTGCAGCCACCAGCACAGAGCCCCCTGGCAGTATCCTCCAAGCTGCATCGGAGCTGCTCCCTCAGCCGCGGGCTGGAGCCAGCCCAAATGAGGCTGCCAGCTCAATTAGAGGAAACACACAGAAGGCATCTGCAGGGATAGCTCCAATTTCGGCACAGGGCAAAGCTGGGGAGCTGTGTTTTTGTCTTGTTTCCACTAATTATCCATGTAGATAAAATGAACTGTTAAAGCTGGAAACCCAAAAAATTTTCTGCATGCTGCCTTCACACCTCCCAGGATCTGACCCCACGGAAGAGCAGAGCTGCTTTCTTCACTTGGGGGGTTCGTTTCCGCCTGGCACCTCTTCCCATGACTTTGTGTAGGCACAGCAGATTCACAAGCCAAAGCCTATTGCTGTGGCAATAGGGAAAAGCAGCATTAGCAACAAGGGTTTTTCCCAAGGTTGGGGTTGCATGTAAGGGGTTTTCCTTTCTGTGCACAGAATGGAAACCCTCCCAGGCTCTTTGTCCAGGGACTTCAGCGTGGATGCAAGCAGCAGAGATGTGATTGCTACATGGAGGCTACAGCTTCTGTGTGTCTGGTGCTAAACCAATGCAGGGACAGCCTGAGCTTCACTGGGAACAGCATCCCATGTGTCCAGCCTGAGATAAGAGACCATGTGACCTCCAGTAACCACTGGATCATGAGGAACAAAGCACCATCTCCATACCACCCACCACAAAAAGGGTAGAAAATCACAGGCAACTTGTTTACAGACCTGGAGACTCTCCATGAGCTATACCCAACCTCCAGCTGTCTCCTGCTTCAACAGCCCCCAGCTGATGCTCTCCACAGCTGCAGTCTCCTCCTCCGCCTCTCTGCAAAAACCTGTGTGCCAAACCACTGCCCTTTGGCCCTAGCTCTCAACAGTACTTCAATGCCCTTGGCATGTGTAGAGCAAATACAAATGCTCAGCAGATACGACCACTGTAAATCTCTTCATCAGAAGAGCTGAATAATGCTCCCCCAGATCCCAAGTTCTCATCTTTTGCCACAACCACTTCTTCATGTGGGCAAATGCATGTGCAAGTACTTCTAAGAGGCTTACAAAGCGGTATTTTTTTCCCCATCAAAAGCCCTGAGTCATGTTATTCCTAAAAGCTGCACAGTTCACCTTTGTATTTGCTTCAAGATAATTGCTTTAAAAAAATATATATATATATATCAAAGCAGGATTCATTATGTTTCTTTAATTGCCCTCAGGGCTGGGTGTATTGTGAGGGCCAATTTAATTTAGCTAGGAGATGATTTTCGTTAGGGAACAAAAAAGAAGAGAGAAGTGCTGTGTGTTCTCTGTGCCTTAACAAAATAACCCTTTTGGAAAGTTCTCAAGTGTGCAGGACTGGGGCTGGGCAGTGAACCCCCAGCACCTGACCCGCAGACCTCCCCGTGAAACAGCAAAGACATGAAATGGCTGAGTGGGAGCCCCTGGCTAGAGCCTGTGGGAACGTAGGTAACAGGCACTCCTGCCGGCAATGCTGAGGGTCTGAAGGCTTGAGAAGGAGGAACCCAGGCAGGAGACAGTATATTGCCTGATTTATGTGACCAACACAAAAGGTGTCAATCATGGCTATTATCATCAGCCGATGGCAGGACCAGGCGCAGATCTCATGGTGGCAGAAGCACGGCACTGTGGGCACAGCGAGCTGCTTGAGTTTGTCTTCCCTGATGTCCCCAGCAGCTGGCTTGGGTTGTGCTAGGTGAGATCTGGCTGCTGATGGGAGGACTCTGCAGGCTAATAAAGTGTTGGTTTGTTTTGGAAAGAAAAAACTGCATTTTGCTTTTGTTTCCAGCTGCCTGTGGGGCTTTTGATGGCATGGCCATGGGAAGGGATGCCTTTCCCTGCTTTTCTATCCCTTGCAAAAAACTGTCTTTTTGCTCCCTCCAAAGCTTAGCTCTGTTCTGACCACCACATCTTCAAATTCTTTTAAGGACAGAACTGTCAGGGAGACTTCCTTTCTTCTCCTCCTCTCTCTGCCATCCTTCCCTTGCTCCATCACCCTACGTCTCTGTTCCCCTGCTGTAACCTTTCCAGCGAGGCCATTTCCTGCAGTCCCAGTGGGGTCTACAAACCTGGCAGCAGGCGAGGGCATGCTGGAGGCAGCACTTTTCATGGGCTGCAAGGGTTGCATGCTGCCAGGAGAGCTCCTCCTGCTCACCTCTTCAGCGGGAGCTCAGAGCCTGCCTCACAGCCTCCTGCCAGTAAGTCAGATATGTGGGAGAAAAAATGATTTTAGTCAATTTTGCTTACCCTTTTGGGCCTGAGATATTACTTTAAAAAGGTTCAACCAAGCTTTTAATCACAGAAGGACAGTGACGAGAATGCAGAAGTAGGCACTATATCTACCCAATTAATGAGATTAGTCCTATTGATTTTAATGGGGGTGATTCACTGGCTTGAGATGAAACACCAGCTTATTTATCTGATGGATCACAGCCGGAGAATGCAGTATCTTGCAGGATCTGGCCCTTAAATATCACATCTAGCTACAGTCAGTGCAGGAATACAGTACTTTTAATAGTAATAGTTTTGAGATTATATTGGGAGTTTTATCACTATTATTTTAGGCAACATGCCCAACAGGGAGCAGTATGATTAATATTTAGGGAATAAATCCAGAGGTAATGGTCCCCAGGAGCCCAGGGATGCTGACGCCTCAGTGTGCTGGGAAGCCAGGCGGAACCACTGATTTCTGAGCTGCCCATCAGATATGCTGCCAGCAACTTTTTGGGATGGATTGGTGGCCCTAGAAATGCAAACTACTTAACCACCCAGCTCAGCTGCTCTGGGGACTGACAGCCCTGCTTCTAAAGGATTGGTGCTGTCAGGGTCCTGCCCTCATCCTTGCACCCAGCCAGAAGCCTGTTTGCACGTGCAAAACTGCCTTGTGCCTGTGTACTCTGAGCACAAACCTGGAGTCAGGGTGCCCTTATAACAGCAGGCACCCACCCACGGAGGAGCGGCTGGGCACCAAGCCCCTGCGCGGGTGATGCCTCCCCCTGACCAAGCACCAACCAAGCACCAACCAAGCACTGAGCTGCTTTGGGCTCTGGGAGTGCAGGGATGGTGCCAGCTCTTCCCCTCTGTGCCTTGGTTAAAACCCATCCTCATTTAGCTTAGGTTAAGATCAGGGCTTTTTTAAGAAACAGCCTCATAACACCTCTCCTACGGGTGCTGCCTAGGAGCAGCAGCACGTCCCCAGTCTCCCTGTCAGTTACTCCCTAGCAGATATCATCATATATGCAGAGAAACACCGAGGATCGTGAGCTGCTCCTGAGTGAAGGGGACACATTTTGCCCAGCGCTTGCTGCACTGGTCCTGACCAGTGCTGGTGCTGTCCTCAGGAGCATCACTGCTCTCTGTAGAACAGAAGTCAGGGAGAGCAGTGATGGAAGAACAGGTTCTTCTACAGGCTATGCGATGGCTCCATCTCCTGTAGCCCCTTGCTGCTGCCCATTACAAGAGGCAGGAATTGGTTTAAATATAAGATTGTTTATTTCCAGTTTGCTTTCTCCTAACATGCCTCTAAATTTGTTTGTAGCTTTGGATGCTCCCTGGTTGGTTCCCTGTGGGAATGCAGGGAGCCAGAACAGGCAGTCCTAATACACCCATCACACACCTCAGGTTTGCATGGTGGGGCCAGAAAAAAAAAAAATACACTGCAGCAGCAAAGTGACCAGGAGACTCTGTTGGTCCTCAGCACTTTGTGAGTTAATATTCAATCACTTCCTCAAAAGAACAGGGCAGGGACTCCGGGCTTTGGGCTGTCAGAGACGCAGACCTGGTATGATGAGTGCACGTCGCTGTGTCAACGAGTGCTGCTCTGCCCTATTTCAGCTGAATCTGCTCCTACCAGGAACTGTAAAAGCTGTCTACAGTGATGAAAAAAAGACATCTTCCTTCCACTCTGAGCCACACAGCTCCCAACAGTCAGCTCCCACGGGAAAACAACTGATCCTTTGTGTACAGGAGTTCAGAAGGTGCGAGCAAAGTTTGGTGTTCTGTGTGAGCGCAGTACGGCCAGGCCGCCTTACATTATTCATTGGACACTCCTGACAGTGCACACCTCACAGGAGATTAGTCTATGCCATGCTTTCCATTTGAGTCTCCCTGTGCAAGGAGAATAATAATTAGACTCTTGTAAATGTTAAAAAAGAAATGTCTTAACACTAATTAAACCTATTTATCTTTCACAGTTAGAGCAGTTAACACCCCAGTAAAAGGTATCACAAGAAAACCGTATGTTTATTTATCAAATGGTTTTCCTGACTTCAAGGACCTCTCCTTTCCATATTACATGACAGAAGAACAGATGGCACATGAAGATGGAAAAAAGCCTGAATGTTGCCCTGTATGCGCTCTTGGGAGTGAGGCAGTTCAGCTGAGCATCATCATTAATATTTAAGGAAACAGCAAGACTTTGTTGGGACCCAGGACTGCCTACTGCACGACAGGGCAAGGACAGCCTGCTCCAGCCGCTGCAGAAGACAGTCCTTTAGGCTGGACGATACCCACACTACTAAGCAGGGGGCTTGTGCTCATCAGCGAGCTGAGCTTCAGCAGCCTTGTGCCACCTGCTGATGGTGATGCGGACCAAAGCCCTGGCCATGGCACCCAGCCTCCCAGTGACAGCTGCGGCTGCACAAATTGCAGGGCAGTGACGAGCAGGGGCTCCAGGGCTGCCTGGGTGCTGCACAGCCAGGGAGGGCAGCAGGACAGGTGAGCAGGACAGCCTCACCAAAAGGTGAGGAGGTGCAGGAGGGAACTGCCTGGATCTGCATGGGGCTATCGTGCTGGGTCACCATATGATACCAGTGTAACCATGGCAGGGTGAAACAAGCTTGCCCCATTTGTGGAGGTGTCCAAAGCTGTGGGACCTGGCATGGGAACAGCCGGGGCAACTGCTCCAGCCCTGTGTGCTGTGGGGGCAGAACAAAGAGGTTTCAATGCCTGTGTCCTGGCGAGACGTGGTGCAGCACAAGGCTGTGCAGCAGACTTTCCTCCCAGCCCAGCAGTGGCTTCAAAGACCAGGTACGCGTAGCCACCAGACTTACTGCAGGGTTCTCCAAGGACGTGGAGCTGACCACGTCTGATTTCAAGAGCCTTGAGCAGAGGTGACCTCTGCTGATAAAAGTGCTGACGAAGGAGGAGCGTGCTTGCAAGCTGCCTGCATTGTCACCTTTGTCATGCTGCATCCCTAACAGAAAGCTCAGAGCCCAGGGGAAGGCCGGGCAAGAGGCGAATCAGCAAATGAAACATGGCTACTCTGCTGCCTCAGTGCCAACACCTCCGCTTGGCCTTTTTTCCAAGGACAAAAGTCTGAGAGATGAAAGGTGTCCCACATGGCGGCAACTCCCAAATCACTGATGTGGCCTGGAGGCAACTGGCTGCTCTCTGTGATGTTCTGAGGATGTGGGTAGGAGAACGGCTCCAGAGGGAAAAGCAGGTGGTGAGAGGCAGAGCACAGGAGCCCCATGGAGCTGTGGAGTCCCAGGGGCAGCAAGCAGAGATGTGCAGAGGAATAAGAGAGGATGGAGTTATGTGAGCAGGGAGACCAGGCATTAAAGAAAGCCTGAGCACTGGTGTCAGGAGGATGGACACAGGACAGGCTTGACATGAAAAAGGTTTTGGGGACCTTAATATAAGTGAAATAGTGAATAAAAGCCAGTCTGGAGGGATCCTGAGGGAGGTGAAAAGACAGGAACTCATGCAGTGAGTGACCATCATTTTTAGGTAAAAAGGAGTCAGGCAAGCATCTGCTTAGCGGCATACTGGGACCACGCTTGTGAAACCCTGGGCGCACTGGGACATGAGTTCAGCCAAAGGACTCCCAGAGGACAAAACAAACAGACCAACCCCACTGCATTGCACCCACCCCTGGACATGAGCAGGGGTTTGGCGTGTTTTCCTGGCCCAGCCTGCAGCAGGAGGTCACGCCGCGACCAGCCCGCTGGGTACACAGGGATGCCCTTTGATTAGCCTGTACCAGTTAGTTTGCAAAAACCTGAACTGCCTTGTAAAGACAATGTGTCCTCTGCACACATGAAAGCAAGTGATTGTAAAACAAGGAACATACTATTTTCAGAGAGCATAAATTTATCTGCTTTTATTTATTCAGGGTGTTGATCCTCAGATCTCTAGAATCACACTGGCACAGGTTGCTAATCATTATGGAATGCCTGGGAATGACGTCATGTCTTTGCTAGTGTGAAACCACAGTAGAGTTTTAAAAGAAAATTTAATCAGAATTTTGTGATTTCTGTTACAGAAGCTGATAGGGTTCATCTTTTCTGCCCAGGCTTTTTTATTTTATTTTATTTTATTTTATTTTATTTTATTTTATTTTATTATTTTATTTTATTTTATTTTATTTTATTTTATTTCTGAAAGAAAATGACTACATGTACCCTTGGGTGCCATTTTCTGAGGATGGGTTTTGTCATTTTTTATGTTGTTAAACTCCACACTGATCTAGTATCAAATTCTTGTCTTGAGATTACAACCATGACAAACTGCAAGAGCTATCAAGGGCATTGTCAAAATCCATCTGGATTTTTTGCACTTAAATTAAGTGTTCCACATATGAACTTTGTTCCTAGAAAGAAAACTTCCTGGCTCTGCATTGTAGGGACATGGTAGGAAATGCATCCTGCCTTGATTACCTTGTCAGTAGAAGAGAGAGGTAGGGGTATTTTAAAAACACCAGCTGAACTTCATGCTTCAAAAGTATCAGAGCTCTGGGTGCAGGACTGCTGCCCCAGATGCACCCTGCTCTCATGGGATGTCCTGGTGCTGGCCTGGTCCTTGCCTCGGCTGGCTCCAGCTGCCAGACTGCAGGAAGTACAAGAGGGGAAAGGACTGGTAGCAGTCAAGTTTCCCTAACACTTGCTTCGAAAAGAGCAGTTTTTGCATTCTGGCCAGGCAGCAGTTTGGTTTGGTGTGTGGCAGACAAACATGCAGCTACAGCGAGAGCGGGGTAGATGAAAGCTAGCGTGTGCGCAGCACCAGGCAGGAGCAGGAGGGGAAGCAGTGGCAGCTGTGCCTTTCCCACCCCTCCCACTGCAGGCGGCTTGCAGCAGCTCTCAGCAGAGGTTTGGGTGGCCAAGAGGCACTGCTGCCTGCGGGGATGGATGGGCAGTGGGTGAGGTGGCAGAGAAGCCTTGGAGTTGCTCTCTCATGTGCCAGTTTCCCGTGGCTGTAAGTCTGCATTCGAAAATGACTGAAGACACAAAGATCATCCAAGCACAAACACGGGTTACCGCAGGATTTCCCAAGCCTTCCTCTCTGTGCTATGACACCCCCGGATAAACAAACTTCCTGTCTGCTGCAATCGTTGCGACACTTTTGGTTCTGCCCGGGACGAAGCTGAAGCTGGCACCTCGGTTCCTTTTTGCAGCTGGCAGTGCTCTCAGTGACGCAACAAGCTTGTTTTGCACACACTTTCTGCCAGCTGGCCCTGCTCGCACCTCTTCTGCAATCCGTACTTGAGATGAGGAAAAGGTCTGGCAAGCATGAAAAGGCACCCATCCTCGTAGGGTGTACAGCTGACAATCTACAAGGGCTTAGGCGCAAACCCCTTGCGATGGTAGAAACTTGCTCAGGTCCAGAAAGGCCAAAGGGCTTCCCTGTTTGTTGTCCAGTATCTTCAGGAAATGATCTGATGAATAATATCCCACAGCAGCTGACAAATACACAGAAACCTACCAGGGCAAGGTACTGAGCAAGTTCCCAGTAACGGAGAAACCGAGAAGAGCCTGTGCTAACAAGTGTAAAGGTTCCTCACTGACCTCATGGTGTGATTAAGATGCATTACAGGAAGCACACAGAAAGGCTACAGTGCTGCCTGTATCAGCACCCTCATCTGCTTAGCTCAGTACAAAGACAAAATTCATCAGCAGCACAGAGAAAAGCTTTTAGAAATACACATAATTAAATTAGACCATCAAAAAGATGATCTAATCATGTCAGCTCAGTTATTCAGAGTAGGGCAAGCTGAAATCTTTCATGCCACCTAAACTGGAAGCCTTCTGCTGCACCAGTCCTCTGGTGGCAATCCTCATGTCCAAGGAGGTGATTCACTCAGGCTGTGCTCTCGCTATTCAATTTAACAGTAGGTCTTTTTTGGATAAGAAAATCCTTTCTGTTTGATAATAATGAGGAAAATAAAAATAAATTGAAAAGAGTACCCTGGACACCAGAGGGTGTTGTGCAGAGTGGGAACAGATGTGGTGTGGACTGGGGGTCCTGTGGGTGGGAGAGTCACTGTCAGGGCTGCTCACAGCCCTGGATACTCTGCCCAGCTGCCATGGTGCATTTTGGCAGAGACCCCTTTGTCCACTTCATCTTGTCATCGCAAGGCTATGTTATTCAAATGATGAAGCCCCTGCACTCCCTCTTCCTGCCATTCTTGCTCACTTGAAGCTTCTCTGTCCCTGCTGCATCCCGTCTGTGCATGATGGCAGTCTCCCATCTGCTGCTGCTCTGCAGGGTTTTCACTGGGGTACTGGGAAACGCGCTGTACGTGCACGGCCTCTTGTACCTCCCACTCCATTCTGGGAGCAGACCCAGGACTGCGGAGCCCTGCTGGGTCTCATTCCTGACCCTCAGCCTACACACACGCATCTGGTCTCCTGTCAGTCTCCTGTTGCTTTGTGGTTCAGGCACTGTGCAAACAACCTGACTCTTATCAGATGTTTGGTTTCTAGAGACAAAATGCTCCTACACTGAGCCTTGTGTCACCACCGGTCCTTCTGAAGCTGCCGTGCAGCTGTCTCTGAGAACAAAACCACTGGAACAAGTGGATGAAGGGTATACAGACAAGCCTTTCAGCCTCCAGCCTCTCCCCAAAGGTACAGAGAGTTTAGCCTTGATCAAAGAGAGCTGTGGGCACAGCACTTGTGCAGCTCTTGTTCTTGGGCAAGTCCCAGCTGGAAGCAGCAAGGGCCAGACCCCAGCCCGAGAGCCAGCTGGACACAGCACAGCCTCTGCTCCTGTCTGCTCACTGGGTTCTGTCCCCCACTCCTGCAAAACAAACTGCTAACTGCTGCAGGAATACTGCAGAACACAGCACGGCAGCGACAAGCTGAGTGCTTTGCATGGGGATACAAACAGGCTCTATCTGCATGGGCCCATCCCAACTCCCTGGTTTATTCCAGGGACCACAGGTCGGGAGGTGGAGACTCAAAGCTGCTCCAATAAGAGTGAAGTGGTGCTATCCAAATTGTGTGGTTAGAAAGCTTGGCAGCAAAAAGTTATCTCGTTGATTAGAAGTCTGTTAAGAGAGAAAAAGCAAACTGTAGGAATGAGGTGCAAACTTTCACCATGGAAAGAGATTAACAGCTTTATATCCTAACAATTTGTGCTATAGCCAGGATTACTGCATATATTTAGTGATGATCTATAAAAGAGTGCAGAGTAGATGTCAGAAAATTATGGCTTACAGAAAATTATTTAGATGTGAGAGAATTCTGAGTAAGCCTAGATATGGAAGAATTTTGAGGAACTTTGGAAGGACAGAAAAAAGGATCATCTGGGCAATACGATGAGAGATTAAAGTCAGTGCAATGCAATGCATATGAGAAGAAACAGATTGAACTATTCCTGGTCTTCATGCATTGTAAATCAACTAAAAGGCCTTGGTGTCACTATAAAGAGTTCATTAAGAAGCATCTGCTTAGCAAAGTGTTCTGACCAGAAAAGCATTAGGGCATTATGATATTTAAATATACATTTTATGCAATGATGAAAATATTATAGTGCCATATATTACACAAGTGATTATACCTCCTCATCTGAAACAGCGTGTTCATTCCAGTTCTGTTTCCCTCATTTGGAATATATAAATCAAGTTCAAAGTGTGCAAGAAGAAATGCTGGAGACTTGGAAGATTTCCATACAAGAAGAGACAGCTTGGACTATTCCAACTTTAGATAAGAAATTAGTAATGAAAAAAGCTGAATTTCATTCAATAATGAATGGCATTGGAAAATAAAAAATGATCTTCCAAAGTACTTCGTGTTTTTACTGCTAACAGAATAATAAGAAGGCACTCATATAAATTCAAATAATCCTTTTATGTCAACCACCATTAAAACTCAGATGAAGTATTTCTGATCTGGAAACTTATTAATTCAACATAGTAATCTGTGCCTAAGTATTCAGTGAGATTCAAAAATGAGTTACCTCCTCTTCCCAAATATACTTGCAGACAGAGAATGCCAGTCATCACATTCGGATATTAAATAGTTTTTGTTAAATTCTCAGTCCTCTGGGAGACTCCAAGATTATTTCTTGGGACAGAGCTCGTACTTCTAATACACTGCCAAAACTGGGACTTTGGACGTTCTCAGTTGCCAGCACATTTTATCTTGGAAACATCCAGAAATGCTTCTGTAATATCAAACCCAGTAAATCTAGGCTGCTGCTATCCACATGTCAATTTAGCTGCTGACGTAACAATTAAGGCAAGTAAAATTCATTCCACATGCACTACCTTATTTCAAGTAATTTCAGGTAATTCCCTAACCTCCAACTACTGGTTTCAAAACCTCAAAAAAATCTATTACACTCCAACTCCCAATGCAACCCTGCAGCCGAGGGTGGAGTGAACCATGTGCTTGGGAGCCCTCAAAAGCACTTTGTGGGCAGCCTGGTGGTCACAGGAACCTGCAGGAGAAATCTCTGCATCACTAAAAGTGGCCTCAAGGCCAGTCTCAGAATGAAATTCACCCTGAAGTCTAGATGCTGATTCTTGGGAGTGAACTCAGGGCTTGATGTAGGGCAAGTTAGTCCACGGTGATCTGCAGGAGCCCTCCACCAAGCCAGCAGCTGAGCTCACCATCGCGCCATTTCCTGGTGCTGTTGGAAAAAAGGGAGTGAAGAGCCACTCCCTTTGCCTTTTACCAATGCACTTTAATAATGCACCTACCTTTAATAGATGAAGTGATGAAATTAAACCTTACCGGAGGTTAATTACTTTGAACCAAAGTTGTGAAACTGAATTTCACTGCCAGGTGTGCAAGGAGCAAGAGACAGGGACAGCAGTCCCAGATGAAGAGTGTCAGTGGGGACTTGTGCTGGGGACCTGAAATGCTTCTGCCACCAAACTGCACCCCTCTTCTCAGGCATAAAGTTTTCAAGGTTTTAAAAGCAACACTGACAAAACATCTCTATGTCTATCTTATACTCTATGCATTAGGTTTTATAGATTTCAGAAATTGTTTTTGCATGCTACCCAATCAAAGTTTAGGGTTTGAAATGTTTAGTGCATTAAGACTACACCTACGTGGAAACCGAAATGTCTGTTTCCTAGGAAATTCTGTGATTTGAAACGCAGTTTTCAGTCCAATGTAGAGTGAAATGTCATATTTAGAAATTCAGAAAAAAATGAAATGTTTAAAAAGTTTTTAAAAGTTACTTGAAATACTCTGTTGTCATCTTGACAGGCTTCTTTTATATTCTTATTGTAATTTATTACATCAAGTGATAATTTTCATAGCAAAAATTATTTTGAAAGGAAAAATGAAAATGCTATGTTCTTGTCATTTAAAAATGGAACATTTCAGCCTTATTTGCATGTTTGACTTTGCATTCAGAGTAGAATGGACAAAACCCAACACATTCCTAGCAAAAGTTTAGCAAATGATGTTTCATTGAAATCTAAGAGGAAAATACCCAATGAGAATGATGCCCAGCTGCAGCACTCTACACTGAGCCATTCCTAGACTAGTCCCACTTGATCCCTCTTGCAGTCCTTTGACTTAGCTTCAGCAGTGCTTCTGTGAAGACACAAGGGGGACTCACATGCTGATGATCCCTTTTTTTATTGCTTCTTCATTGGTATTTAGCATTACCTGTCACTCTTCAACTTCTGCTCAAAGTCAACCATGACCTGGCTTGGGGAAGGGCTCAGTGCTGTGCTGGGGTTGCTAGCCTTGGTCAGACCACAGCCATCAGGGGGAAGTCTGCAAGACTGCAAGTCTGCAAGATTTTCCTCTCCCTGCAGGGAATATCTCCTGCTATGGAAGGAAGGAGCCAGGCGTGTGAAAGGGAACCTGCTCCAACTCTTTGAGCTGAGCCAGAATGGCTCTACCCACATTTTTTACCTGCATGGCCTGCCTGCATGCATGAAGGGTGAATAAGCAAGGCACCTGTACATCCTGCAGGGCACCTGTCTGTGGGTGGAGATGTGCTGATGGGTCCCTGTGTTTCTGCAGAGTGGCCCTTGCAAGGGAATCCCTTGGGCTCCTCTCACAGTAATAGTGAGCACCTGCCTGGCTGCAGAAAAACACAACCAGGGTACATTTGCCACAGAAAGGGAAAGCCCTTCTAAAGAATGCAATGCGAGAAATGCAGGTATACAGGATCCACGCACGTCCCTGAACACTTGACCTTCACATTAACTCTTTTCACCACACCCCAGATACATTGGCATCCAGTATTACTTCATGCCGCAGGTGCTATGCTTTCCTGTGTGCATAGAGACAGAATGCCTCCTCACTGCATCGGCATTTACTTTCCTAACCATCCCCCTTGCCCACTTAACCATTTGATTGCTGAGGAGTGCAAAACACCACTATTAAATCTAGACCAGTCCTTGGACTTGAATATACATAAAATTCAGAGGTGTCTAGGTCTGGGTTTCAGTGGGATCGAGCAGATAAAGAGGGGATGCTTGCAAAACTGGGAGCCCCAGCAGCAATTATGCACCACGGCTTTCAGCAGATGCTCCAGCTCCAGCTGCGGGAGCTCTGCCCCCAGATGAGGCTCATCTTCCCTGCAGAGGCGATTTTGAAATTTACCTAGAGAACAGTTAACTTCATCCCTGGAACTGTTATTTGACAGAATTGCAGACACTCGTACAGAATAGTCCTTTTAGAAAGGATTTTTCCTTCAGAAAGTGCTTTGGACTCTTAATCTGTTACAGGGTTTAGTAGTGTTATTTACAGCCTGACAGGAGGAAAAAGAACCACTCCGCATGGCCCTGGCAGACAATGCAGGGCTCCTTCTCACATTGACTGCATCAAGGCAGCATTAACCTTTCAGAAATCTGTTGCAGAGCCTTGTCACCTAGACATACCTGGCTTTGATGCCCAGTGGCTCAAGCTGAACTAAAGAAATTAATGCCCTTTATGAACTGATTCTCAGGGTTTCTGCAAAGTTTACACACAATTTCTTGTAAGGAAAACTGGGCACGAGTGGTGGCAATGCATGCCTCCTCTGCTTCTCACCTTCGAGCCCAGCAAGGCCTCGACCAAGCAGTGACCGAAGTGACAGCAGCCAGGGCCGCGCCAGCAGCGCTAGGCACATCCCTGTGGCCCCATCCCTCACCCCCTGCATGGTGCCCAGGCAGACGGGGGGCATGTCCCCCAGCGAGGCCTCCAGAGCCCCAGCCAACTCTGTCCCATGCTACCGGCTGCCCTGCACCATCTCATGGGAAAACACCACATCAGGGCACCTTCAGAGAAGCTCCCGCTCCACTGCAGACCCCTGAGAAGAGGAGATAACTCCTTGATTCTGCTATTTCAAGGATCAATTGAGCATAAAGCTTTTATTCTACATTCTGGATATTCATGTCACCAATTTACTGAATGTCTCTTTAGGAACATCTAAACCCATGACACAACAGTTTCACCCTTACAGGCTGCAGTGGGATGAACTCTATGAGATTAGCTTTGCCCTACAAATGCAAATTTGATAGCCTTTCATATTACAATGGTAGGTCCACCGAACCAAGCCTCCCAGGGACTTTTGTGATTCCCCAGTTTGGCAGCAATATCATTGCTGCCCCGTGAATGGCGTGGAGGAAACAAGATCTCAGGAGCCACTTATGGCTGCTGGTGCTGCTAGTGCGAATGGGCTTTCAGAGAGCAGGTAAGGAAGGAATTACCTCAATAATTTCCTTTAATTCATTAACTGCTCAGACTGTCAACTTGCAACCAAATTATTTCTTTTTCAGCAAAACTTTCCTGAATAATCATTTTTGTAAAGTATTTGCCACATGCATTTTTTACAAGTCGTGAGTTTTATTTCTAGATGTTACATGCAAACAATCCCCACAGTACTGATAGCTAACATAGCTTTGCATAGAGTTTCACCATGGCTTCTGACAGAGGAGTTTAAAATAATTACAAAATTAGTGTATGAAAAACTCATCCATGAAATCCCACTCTTTGGCAATCTGCTATTTACCTGCCAGAAAGTAATAGCATTGCACACAGTGCTGTGTGAAAGGCTTCAAAGTTTTATGATCCATGAACAAATGCTTATGGTTTACTAAAAAAGAAAAAAAAAAAAAGAGAGAGAGAGAGAGCAAGCAGGCAGGAGCACTTAAATGTTTTAATCAAGGAATGGTTTATTTATTTCTAAAGCCTTTGAATCTCTAACAATACTCCCATCTGTAATTCCTTGTAAGAACCTAGTTTCTTGTAAGAAACTTTTGAAAGTTTGGTGTTTGTCACATTTGCATAGATACTGGGAGGTAAGATTAAATAAATATGCAAAATTAGATGAATTTGATCAGACATTATTTAAAATTTTCATGGAAATATCTAGAAGCAGATTTTTTTCAAATCACTATTTGATGTCAGTGTTGCTAAAGGAAATTTCAAGGTTGCCATGAGCATCTTGTAGAGTACTAGATTATTAAAATCATTATTGTTGTAACATAATTAAATCTGAAATAAAGGCTACATAGATTCTTAAAGAAAATATATTTGACATATTGGAGACCTGGTAATGTATCCACACATGACAACTGTCTGCCTACTATAAGAGCACTATCTTACTATTGTTTTACTGTTCTTTATCTGTAAAAATAAGCTCCTTAAAGAGAAAAGTAATAAACTTTCTGCCTTAAGCCTCCAAAAATAATAAACTTTCTGCCTTAAAACTCTATTCTTTCCAGTGCATCATCTCTGTAAATGCAAATATGCTCTTGGGAACAGTTAGTATAATTTTCAGAGGTGTGTGGACAGTGAGAATCTCAATAAAGGAATTATTTAATTATTCTTTATGTTGAAACACCCTACATGAACAAACCAACGTCTCTGATTTTTTTTTTTTTAATTATTATTTTATTTTATTTTTTTTCCCTGGCAAAAAAATGCAGAAACCTGAGCCCACAGGTCTCACTGCAGCCTATGCTATTTGAGATTTTTCTCTGAAAGGACTTTTCACCAGCCTCCTATGGTACAGTGTCATGCTGCTGCGAAGTCCTTGACAGAATTTCTGGGACCTAGGGCAGAACTAAAGGAGCTGTTGAAGGTCCATTGCCTTCAGACAAGTTTCAAAGAAAACCCCTCTGATATATCCTCATTTCCTGGATGCTGACAGGTGTATCTTCCAGATGCCAAGCCTGATAGTTTCATGGAGTTGTGCTGTCAAAGTCATGGTGCACAGGAACATTGTAAATTGGAGTTAGGGATGTTTTCTCCCCAAAGGTCCAATGCTGGGGAAACTGTGATGTTCTAGTTGGAGATATTAGGTTAGAAAGGAAACCAAAGGGATACTCAAATCCTCTCTTAAATTAGCCTATCCCTCCAGGCAAAAGAAATCATCCTCTGACAAGAAGAAAAAACAATTCCCAGCTAGCACAAGCCTACTAACCTCTGGCTTGCTTTTCCCAGAGTTGTTCCACCTTGAAATGAGTTCACATAAGCCCAGAAACAGCCTCAGGACCAGAGCTGAATAAGGAAGCCAGATAACAAAAGACTCCTAATCCTTCTATTGTTTCCTTTGCTATTAAATCTCTTAGTAATTGGTCGGTGAATTGGTCACATAACTCCTCTGACCTCAGGATGGTCACTGGAGCATTACTGGAAGAGACTTGCTCCTGGGACTGTGCCAAACCCTTCAGATCTGAGGGAGGCAAAGACAGGCCTTCTCATGGGCTGCACCGCAAACACTGCTGCAACCCCAGTGGGGGCACTGACAACTGAATTTGCACAGAATGTAGATTCTGAAATCCTGCTCTGTGCTGCTGACAATCGCTGCTCTGCTCCACTCTTCTCTCTTTTCTTCTCTCTCTTCACAACAGCCGTGTTCAGACCATTTGTCCCCAAACCAAGAGATGTGGGGTCATCAACATATTTGAGAAGCTGCAGAGCTGCTTTACTCCTCTCCCAAGCACCCCAAACCCCAGAAGAGAACTTGGACCTTCTCCCAAGAGAGAAGAGCATCCAATGTACTTTCATCTGCATGAGTGCTGTAAAGATTATTCATGTTAGTTCTATTTTTTATATAAGAATTTCACACAGTATTTTTTTTGTTTTGTTTTGTTTTTAAATACTTCTCACTGCACAGCAGATAACAGCACTACATGTACTGGGAAAGGGAAATCAGTATAATCAGAAGCACACATACTAGGAAGTACATCCATGTGTGCAAAGACATGGCCCAGAGGAGTTCAAGGAACAGTCTCTGCCTCCAGCTAAATTGGCCCTTATTGGGTCTAAACATTCTCTGGCAAAATTTATCTGCATTGCTTAGCTGGTGACACCAGCAAAATTCATTGCAATTTTGGATTCTTTCCTTGCTGACCTCAAAGGCACTAAGCGGCTGGGGAGGTCTGTGCACCTCTTTGCCTTACATCTGCATTACACAACACAACTGTCGAGCCTCTGCTGAACTGGCCCTTGGCTGGGGGAGGAAATGTCTCAGACAATTTGTTAACAACAGTATGGAGGACAGATTATTTCTCGTCTGTTTTAAAATTTGTAGAAGCAGCCTCTTTCCTGGGGCCTTGTGGTCCTCCATCTTAGCCAAACGATATAATACCATGATTCAATGGAAGCTTAATAGAGGACAAATATTTGAATTTATAACATTGCAGTTTTGTGACAGTTACTTACCCCCCACCCTACAAAGAGAAACATGAACTTTTCCTTGTAAAAAGTAGTTTTGTTTTGTTTTCTTAGCTGAACAATTGTTTGCAGATGGCATTTGTATTAACAGCCATGCAATCAATAGATGCACATATTTCTTTAAAACATAAATAAATCTTGTGGTTTCATTCCAGACGCACAGAAAAACAAACAAACAAAAAACAAAAAAACCACCACCAACAACAAAAAACTTCTAGATATTGAAGGTGAATCTAAGCCAAAGCATCTACCCATCTAACAGAGGAATTGTCTTCCCCCCTTTTTATTAGTAAGCCTGACAAAGATACAGCATTGTGTTCTGGCATCAGCATGACTGATTTCAAAATAAACACATATGCCTAGCCAAAACCAAGAGCAATACAGGGCCCAAATGTTTAATCTCCCTATTTTTTCAAGCCGTTGGACTGTAGTCCAATGGAAATAGTCAGTGACTCTGGGGGAAGAAATTTGCTTGAACTAACTTCTGTTTCTATGAGCAGAAGTCTAAGGGTAATGTGATACAAGAGAGATTGCTGTTCAATCAGAGAGGAACAAACATCCTTTGATACTCCTTTTGTCCCCTGAGTCAATAATGCTAAGAAACTCCAGAGAAGCCTTTAATATGTTTCCTGCTTCTTTCTTGGATCATTTCCACACTGCGGACAGTCTTGTTCTTTGAACTGAATTTATATTTAATTTAATGAAGTAAAAATAGTTTTAAAAATTGAATCTTTAAAATAAAAGAGAAAAACAACACAAAAAACATATATTGACTAAATATTTTTCTTATACCTAAAATCCTGTGACTGCTTGAATTAATATTTTTTGTAAGAACTGCTAGATGAAAGAAATACAAGTCCACACATTAATCTCCCCAAAAGGTGTAGCTAATATAAGTTATTCAATTCTTCAACTAGGGAATGCATCATTTTCTCTATTTATTCTCAGATTTCCCATACGTATGACATATGTTCAAGGCAAGCCTTAGAATGGCATAAGACAGATGTGAGGCGAAAGTATAAATCTGACACAGATTTGGGAAACTGATAAAGGTAAAAATAAATGGGTCTGCATGACGATCTACACTACCAGGTTTTGCAGCTTTTATTATCAAAGATATTTCATGAAAATCACCCAGATTCCTATGTGACGTTGCTCTCTGTGGTGTACACACACTCTGCAAGTCTTCACTGCAGATCAACAACAATTTTACCAATCGAGGGCAGCTCTGATACTCCAGCCTGCCCCTCACTCCATCGCAACACCTTCATCAAATCTGCTCAGAGCTGAACCAGACCTTGATACTGTCACATATGTGTTGAAGGAGTTCTAGTTTTAGCCCACTGAGAGTTAAAAATAGGCTGAGGAACTAGGAGGGGATGCAGAACTGAAGCCAAACCACAACATGAAATTACTGCGCATATGTCCCATCCGCTGAGGTGGGGAGCTCTGCATGGTATGGGGTGTGAGTGTAGACCCCAGCATGGCCACCGGCAGGTTGGCTCCTTGACCTACATTTCCTCCTAGGAGATGGGAGAAGACGCACAGGAAGCTCAGGGCAGGGGAAAGGAGTTCAAGTGATTTGCATTCAGAGACTAATGGCATTTGACTTAAACAATCTCACCTCTTCTTTTTTTTTTTTTTTTTTTTTTTTTTTTTTTTAATTCAGATGAGAGATAATGAAAGAGCTTGAAGCCAAAAATAATAGATCATGTTTACAACCAGTCTTAGTAAAGAATATATGTTAACTAAAACAATCCAGCTTCAAGTTTCTTAAATAAATGGTATTCTTTGGATTTACAAATAGGTTGAAGATGTAAAATAGAACAACACCAAGACAGCAGGGAATCAGGACAGAAAAAAAACATGTGCATATCTCAGTAAGTGCTATCAGTTAAGAACTCAGCTAAGAAACATCACCAGATATTCACGGATGAGGGGCAATACTTCCACACACTGAAAGGTGCACGGATACGAAATAAAGGAGGCATGAGGCAGGGGGACTCTCATTCAGTAGTGAGACAGCTCCCTCTGCAATTCAACTCTCAGAACTGAAGCAACAATCTGTTGGTTAACTACCACAATGGAGAGCGGAGGCTTCCTCTATGGACACAGCCACTGCAGAGCTGAGCACTCTTGTGATGCCTGCTCCCCAGACAGACAACCTTTGCCATCAGTGCAAGACAGCTAGTTGGTGCTGAGTGTTCCCATTGCTGTTGGAGAGAGAACTTAGCTCTGCAGGGGCAATGCCTCTGGAAACAACTCAGCTATTATTCACTACCCAGTAAAAAGTAGACTTTCCTGGGAGGAGGCAAAAACAAATAGATGTTGCAATAAATCATCCTTACAAGCTGGACAGGTGTTCTGAAAAAGGTGTTTATTAATTCGATTATGTTAAATACCAACATAGAATGAAGTCAAGGCAGGTAACTCTTGCCACAGAGCCATAAAGCAGTCCTTTTACAAGGGTATTATTCCTTATGCATTATTTACCTGTGCTATTACCTTTTGGGTCTAATTTCCATCAATTCCTTTGCAAAATCTGTAAAAAACCCTCAAGTATATAGAAATTGACATTTTATCCTAAGCATATGCATACAGGAAATTATGTAAAAACTCCCCTCCAGAAACTCCCTAATAACTCAGAGGAGACCGGGCTGGGTTTGGACCTAATGACAGCACTACTGCAGGTAGCAAACAGCTCTGATTCTCTATCAATGTGGAGTATCCCAGCCTTCTTTGAATCTGTACTGCAGAACAGAACAGAATTTTCTATTGTGTCCCTGTCAGGTATAGACTAATCCTGGAACTGGTATTGCATCAGCTCTTACAACCTAGTATTTTATACTTCATTGCCACGGAATGGAAGGATCCAGTTTGCTAATACATACAATGATGCCACAAATGACAACCTGCATTTTGAACTGTGCTGTTATAACTAATTAGACAAAGTGTTCTTATATTAATTATTCCAGATGATGGAAAAAAAAAAGTAATTTAATATTCTATACAAAAGATGTCAAGGTTAATGATTCAATCAGAAGAACTGCTAGCAGAAAAAAACTCCGCATGACAGAAATTATGATATTAAATGAACAGAAAGAATTAAAGACTTCAGAATTAAAGGTGGCACCTACAAAAATCCAACATCCCCCTCTTGTACAATTACAAGGTTATATTTTATATATATTTTTTTCAGGTAAACAAACCATTGCTCTTCCACATTTTATTTTCTCCGAACAAATTCACAAAGACCTACATTTGTAGCACAAAATGCTTGAAAAATCCTTCAAACATGAAGCTTATTCCAGGGGGTGGCGTGAAAATTGGCCTGTTCATCTGCAGCATGAATGTCACCAGTCTGTACCTTGGCACTCTGCCTTTCGGCACTGCATGCAAGAGCAAGACACAGGTTCATATTTAAATCTATAATTCGTCCCACTGCCACTGTACTATAGGATTTGTATCTTCAGTGTAATGAAGATTTTTTTTTTTCTATCAGATCTGATTTGCCTCAAGCTAAGGAATTGCATCACATTAAATACAGTTAGGGCACCCCCCACCCTATAAATTGTCTCTTCTTTGTAAGTCTGTTTCTCACTTTTACTTATTAATTATAAAATCACAAGTAAGATCTTAATTTAAAATGGATGTCTTTAGCAGAGTGCTCCAAAGATGTTGAGAAGTTTAATTAGGCAGCCATGGAAGCCTCGTGGAAGTAAAACACTAGCGTGTTCAGCACTGGGCTTTGGCACAGGGACAGGCACAGTCCCCAGCGCTGTGCTCTGCCTCGTCCCTGCCCGCCTGCATCTGCCAGTACACCAGCTGCGCATGAGGGAAAATGAGAACCAGGCTCTGCTCCTGCAAAGGGAAATGCAGGGGTTGCAAAGTCCCTTTTAATTTTAGTTAAGCCTGTAAAGACAGGATATAAAATGCTACCAGACAACCTCATTATGAAGTCCAACTTAGTAGACTGATCTCAGGTTCCTTGTTGCTTTTTCCTTACAGTAAATGTTTGCTCCATTTCATTCTGCATTGCTCCGACAAAGCCCAAATACCTTGTGTTTCATTGCTGCATGGTGACAAGGGCTGACCCTTCCCTCCACTCCCTCTACAAAAGCTTTTGTGTTTTACATGTTGCTAGGAGGGAAGACATGGAAGGACGACTGTACTGCGTTAGCTTTGCCTTTGCCTTCTTCCCACCCCAAGGTATGCTGCATGACCTCAGTCTTTACCCATTGGCAGCTGCCACAGGAAGGAACAGATTCAATACAGAATTTAATCTGTAGTTAAACAGAAAGACAACATGGCTTGGTCAGACAACAAGGGTTTTAAATGCCCTGCCATGAAACAGCATGAATACCACTGAAATGATACTGCTAATGAGACCATGACCTTGAGCATCAAGCACAGCACCCTTGTGCCAGCAGTAGCAGTGCACTTCAGAAGAAACACACCAACCTCACGGGGTACGAGCAAAGAACAACTACTTCAAAAACAAACTACTTAGTTGCTTTAAAAATATCTAGCTTTCAATTAGCCTTTCATGATTCCTTACTGTTGTCCTTTATTCACATCTGCAATGTTACTTTGTGAGGTATAGGATGGCCTCTAGTGGCCCACAGGATGCACAAAGACACCCCGTCTTGTTTCTCTTAGCAAGGCATACATACCACGAGGGCACAGAGGCAAACACAAGCCATGCACAGGCAGGACTGATAGCAGAAAATCTCCACACAATATCCCCACCCCCATACAAATATATATATATATATATACATATATATATAAAATAGTAACTTACGAGATCTGTTTTTCATTTCTAGAAACATGGATAAAACTAATCTCGTATCTTTGTTTAAGAAATCTGCCTTTGCAGAACCTCTGCCTTATTAGGACAACAAAGACATGGTCAGGGTCAGGGTGGTATCGCTTTGGTGTGAAATGAGCTCAGTGATCTCATTCCAGTCCTGAAAGGATGCTATTGAACATCTCCAGTCTACTACTAGGACTGGCACCTGATGATTATTCAGCTCTCTGGGTAACTGAACCCACATGCAATGGCAGAGGGAGAGTTACCCTCCATTACATTCACTGCAGCAGCACTAGGAATCAGGAGGCAATGTAGTTTGCTTTTGTGGAATAATCTCAATTCATCCCTGTAATGCCAGCATAGGAGCAGCAACAGAAGGACTGTGTGCCTTGTCTCTTGGACGATCATAGGGTTTGCACATTTCTGGATGAAATGAGAGAGCTGGGGTGCAAGAGATCCCTTGCATGCCTGCATGCCTCTGTCCTAGCCCACTTCTCTTTCCAAAGTCCATGCAGTTACATGTCCTAGGCACATTTTCTTATTCAGTCATGGTTATATTTGCATGTGGAGATCTCCCCTGTTCCCAGCTTGAGAAGTAAACTACAGCTGAAGAAACCCATGCTTTTTCTTTCTTTCTCTCTCTCTCTCTTTTTTTTTTTTTTTTCTCTAAATTTAATTTTATTTTTTAAGGCCATATCTTCTTGCCACAAATCCATTTTTACATACAAAGACTTAGCTGGTGATACAGGTCCTCATGAAAGTATTAAATGGATGCACAAACATAACCGCATTTTTGTAACCATAAATCAATAGATCGAGTCCACAGCCTTCTTGCCCAGATAACAACAGGCTTCTTAAATGAAGCAGGACTTTAAGGTGTGTCAGCTGCTCAGCTAACAGAGCAACACTACCTGAGTTACTTCTATAACATTTGGAATTTGCTTGCAGAGGTAGCAGAGTTTCGAGGAGCCTGAAGCAATCTCATTTGGGCAAGTAGTCGCAAGGCAACAAAATGAAATGGAAACATCGCTCAATGCAATATCTTGTAAAAACTACATTCATAGTCTTGGCATTTTATTTCAACATATGCACAGCAGGTAGGATGCATCTTGTGTTATTTCATACAATGCTCCAGGGGAATTGTAAGCTTTATAATGAAAGGGGAAGATTTTAAAAAGAAAACTGTGTATGTGTATCTATATGTCAAATCTATATATATATCTGTGCTTAACTGTATGTAAGCTAGGAACAATAGCCGCAGATTGTATGGAAAATTTTCCTGCAGAATATCTGTCCATACATATATGTACAATGCTGAGGTGTAAAATTAAGGCAGAACATAACTGAGACACTTTCTAATAACAGTATATTATTCTGGGAATGGCAAGGAGAAAAAGTCCAAAACAGTTAAAACTCGAGCAACCTGTGCCTTGTGATTAAAAGTAAGGTTTCTGCAAGTAGTTGATCAGCCATAGGTAGGTGACAATAACGGCAAAGGAGTTTGTGCAAATGGATCAAAGCTACAACTTCAGCAGTTTGAAGCTGTTCTTGCTATTTTTTTCTCTCTCTCAGTATTAAAGGAAATAAGTATCTTGGTTCAGGTAGCAATAAGATCCATGTTCTGGTAAAACAAAACAAACAAAAAAACTCTCACCAAATTATTACTAATTTTTTAAACAATTGGTGGGATTGTGCCAACTTCCATTATTTGGGTAAACAGAAAAAGCTATTTCCATCACATTCTGTGATTTTACCCCCAGACTGCAAGTATCCTCTACCCAAGAGTTCAGCACATCAGAAAGAAAACGTCCGTGTAATTTCTGCACACATAGCCTGTCCCAGTCCTGTTCAGCTCAGTGCAAACACCTGAAGGTAAAATTCCAGTCAGGTCTAAGAACATAAATCTAATTTGTGGTATAAGAAGAGGTTTCTAGAAAGGGGGTTTCAATATTCATCACATAGGGCTCCTGTCCTATGGCACCCAGAGGGTGCCTTATTAAAACTAGTACATATCCATTGACCACTAACTGAAAATTTAAAACAACAACAACAAAGTCATTGTATACATTTGCTTACACTTTAGATTTTTTCTTTATGCTATGGAATGGTTCTTGGTTGCCACTGCAGACCAGTGATTCTCTCCATGAAACACAGCAAAGCACAACCCAGCCACCTAGGACTTCTGGGCCCTTTTGAGCCATGTTCTCTTGCTGCTTTGAGGAAGCACCTGTGTTGGAGATATTCTTCAGGTGTGGCACAACCTTAGCAAAGGAGCTGTTGAGAGATCTGCTCAGACAGCAGTAGTAAAACAGTTGAATGATGCCCTAATTCAGAAGTAAATGAAAATAAAATAGCATGAAACTAGAGGAAATCACTTCCTTTCACAGCCCTTACCTGCTCAGTGTTTAAAGTGCAGTTCTTCATTAATACCAGCAGAAGGAAGTATTTGGTTACAAACAAAATGCTGAAACCTGATAAATCAATCATAGTGTACTTTATTGAGTGTTCATTAACACAGGACAGTCAAAGAATGACATTTATTATGATTTTTTTTTTTTTTTCCAAGCAATTTAGAGAAGTACTCATGTTTTCCAACTGAGGTTTTCTTTGCCACATCAGAAGAAGTGGAGGAATTATTTCTCTTTGAGAGAGAAATTTCTCTCAAGGAAGTTCACTCCTGGTCAAACCAGCAGGCTTAAAAAACAGATCATCATCAGCCTTTCTGAAGGTGCTTCATGCCTTCCAGACTAGTCAGACCTTCCATTTTCTTTCATTTACATTTCCAAAAAAAAGGAGTGTACACAGGTAGGTGTTACAGGCAGGTACAAACAACTGGGCGCTGCAGTGGAAAAAATAATAAATAAATAAATGCTGCCTTGTGTGAATGTTACCAGAGAAAACTCATGATTTTTTTTTTTAAATTATTATTTATTTATTTTTATTGTTTTAATGGGAACTCAGATCATCCTGTGTAACAAGCTTGGCCTTTAAATCACAAAGATGTCTGTGACAGGATCTATTTCCATGAGTGGATTTTGCTTGCAAATTCTTTTTACTTTGTAGTAGTAGTAAGGCCCACCTCTTGGCATATATCTCTGTCCCTTCTCCCTTTTAGGATTTTGATACTTGGTAGACTGAAATAATAAGCAGACTCCCCTGGGTATTTGTACTTAAAGCAAAGCAGGATTAAAATATCTTTTTGCATACACCTTTAGAATTTTCAGAATTAGTCCCAAAGCTGGTTTGCTTCGATTTTATTTTTCACCATGCTTTTCATTACTACCTCTCTCTCTCTCTCCAGATGACTCTAGAATGCTGGAAACATTTCTTTTTTTCCTCCATTTAAAAACAAACAAACAAAAAAAGCATTTTATGCATACAGATAAAGCAAAAGAAAAATCACAGTAAAGACAGCTAACTGAGCAGAAGTGAACTGTGAATCACAAATTGTTTCTCCCTTACTGCCACTGGAAGAAAGGTCAAGGACAGTTGTTCAATTTACCTAACTGCTTGCACAACCAGGCAAGAACCCACACACGTCAGTCCTTCAGACCATGACATACATGGCTGCCGTAATTTCAGAAACTTTGGGAGGAACTTGTAATCGTTATCCAACCTGTGCAAACCAACCAATTAAGAATGTCTTTGTATCACATAAATACATGGAAACTGCATTTTATAGTGAAATAGTATTTATGTGAACAAGTCCAAGCTTCCAAGAACTATTTGAAGTAGAACAACTGAATTTATATTAGTTTTGTCATTAATATATTAGCCACTTTACTGCTTTACCTGTGAAAATGGCATTTAAACAAATTATCTCAAGCATTTACAAAAACAAAAACAAAAAACTTGGATATTCAAAGCAGAACTGTACCCAGCAAGTTCTACAACACAGCAAATATTGATTGACCCTCCTACACTGAGTTGATACCAAAGCCTCTCCATCAGGAAAAAGGCATGAAAATTGGTGTTTTCTGTAACCAGAACATATAGTTTAGTGGAAAATGTTAAATGGAATCTAATGTTCCATGTTAAATGAAATCTAATGGAAAGTACAGCTGATTTTTTTTTTTTCCTATGTCCATCTTGGACAACAAATTTCAGTTTTGGAAGAAGTGAGAGACATTCACTCTGGGAAACAAAGAAAGAGAATGAGGATGGGAATAAAGGAATGAGGGAACCCAAAACCGAGTCTATGGTGTAATTTACACCTGTAGACATTCATGCCCTTTGTAGATTATTCATGATAAATAATTCAATAGTCACAAAGCTTTGTGCTAAACTCATTCAACGTTGTCAATGGTCCAAAATAGTTGAAAAGCTTTAATTATCTTCTCAATTCATGGCTATAGTCATGGCTATAGTAGTCTGTCTTCCTAAAACTAAACAGTCCAGTCATCTAGCAATAATAGCACATAAATTCGCTGAATTTTGCCACTATGTTCATCTACTTACATGCATCCCCTCAAACGTGTTCTCCTGAACTGATTTTTTTTTTTTTTTCTATTCTCTCATTCAGCTGCAATGAGAGAGGGGACCACTGAGACTGAATGGAGTTGTTTTCTTGCAGTTAAAGCAGTGAGAAATAATCTTGGCCCACCAAAATTTGTAAGATTCAGCTAGGAAAGGAAAGATGAGGCCAACAGTTTTTCTTAGCAAACAAACTAGGTAGTATACAGCAATTCACAAAACACTAACAGGAAATAAAAAAGCTGTACTACTGAAATGTAAAATTCTTCAAAACTACTGATCGAAAGTCTTCCTTTCTGTTGCGTATCCACCTTGAACTTAAATATCTAAGAGATGAATGTGTGATTGTGACCTTATTAAGGGTGTAAACTAGTCCCCATCCCTGATCATTTCATGCTCAGATTAATGCACACTGACCTTTTCAAACAGCAAGTTTCTTATTTACTTTACCTAGAGGGAAAGTACCATATTCTAATTTTTAAATCCCTGGGCTGTAAGGTACAAGCAGGTGTGTCACTCACCAAACCCTCAAAGTATTGGCATTATGCAAGATGCTTTCGTTTAAAAACATTGCACCTTGACCATCAGACTCATCTTCTTCCCTTCACTGTGAGAGTTATTTCCACAATACCAAGAGCCCAGTGTATACTTGAGGGAATTTTGGACTTATCTGGAAATCTATAGTCTTTCAAGAAAAAAAGATGGATTGGACGACAAATTTATCTTGGTATAAGTTTATATATATTATCCTATCATTATGCTGCTTTTCAGGTAAGTTTAATTTATTTGCTACTTTGAGAGAAAAACTTTCTCAATTAGTATTATAAAGGTTTACATACTGTTAAAGTGAAAAGACTACCACTAAAAACTATAAGCAAAGATAACATTGATAAAAGATAAATATGCCTGCATAAATACTTAAACCATACCTTTGACTTAATTTATTCAGAAATATCTTGTACTACAAGTGAAAAAAACTTTGCTGTACAGTTTTGGGAGTGGCATGCTTATTGTGGTCATTGCCTTGTAATTTTTTTAACACTCACATTTAATCAATTTTTAATCAGTTAAGAGAAAATAATGGATACGAAAACATGGTTTTCCACCCTTAGTGAAGAATATAAACAGGGAGGTACTGACAAAAGCTGAACCGATCTGATTTCATTTAGCAAAATTCAGAACAAATTGTTATGCTTAGTTCTAGCAATCAAAGGTAAATATTTTTCTGTTTTATTAAAGAATTAGTGAAATATTAAGCTTTACTTGATAAACTGCTTATGTACAAACCTCATTTAATTAATAAATAGAGGGGCAAAAAAACAGTCCAGAGCATGTTTCTAGAAAATAACTCAGTGAGAAATATTTTGAACATTTTTGCATACTTTCAAATAGCTTTTTTTTTTTTTTTCAAAAAAAAAAATTTCAATAAGAATTACCTTTGCCAATAGATCAGAATTTAAAATTTAGAAGGCACTTAAACATAAAAAAAAATATATCAAGATTTTTGTCTCAATTCAACTTTGAGTTACTTCTACATGGAAAATAGTTTTGCAGTACTGGCTACTCAAAAGAGTAAAAATCTCAATTTCTGAAACGAGTTCAGAAACATTTACAATTCTAAGCCCGAATGACTTACAGAGCCTACAAAACAAACAAACAAAAAAAAACAGAGGAGAAGTGAATTCATGTTAAAGAGGAATAAATAAAAAGTGAATTTTTAAAAATATATAAAATAACTTCGCTAACACAACGAGTGGTATAATTAATAATATTTTGGATAAAAGCAATTAAGGTTTTTATAAATTTTGAAATAGATAGGGACAAAGGAGCTAAAAATTGCTTTAAGTAATTTAAATAATATCAACAGCCTACACAGCTACAATGGCACACACGTCAACCAACATGATTGACACATCCACTACTGCCCTGGTCACAAACAGTACAAAAGAGACCTTAACGACTCCAACAACCAGCCTCACAGAAACATCCACCTCTACTGCTGGATCAACGTCCCTTCCCGCAGCCACCTCAGCTGTTACTCTCAGCACTACTCTGGGGACCACTTCTTCCCCAGTTGGAACAACAGCTGCACCAACCACCAGTCTATCAACAAGCTCTACAGCTACAATGTCAAGAAGCTCACCTCTTGAGACAGGAGCTGCTCTAACAACGACAGTTGTGGAAACTTCTAGTAGCGAGAGCCAGGCCACATCTCATCCTTCCACTACAGCTTCCCCCGTTTCCACTCCATCACAAACTTCAATTACTGAGGCAAAAACTACACGCCTCTCGTCACTGCTAGAAAACTCCAGCCCAGCTTGGACAACAACCACACAAGTCACTTCCAGCACAGCTGGCACATCCACTACTGCCCTGGTCACAAGCACTCCAACACAGACCTTAACGACTCCAGCGACCAGCCTCACAGAGACATCCACCTCTACTGCTGGATCAACGTCGCTTCTTGCAGGCACCTCACCTCTGGGTCTCAGCACTACTCTGGAGACCACTTCTTCCCCACCTGGAACAACAGCTGCACCAACCACCAGCGTATCAACGCCCTCCACAGCTACAAGGTCAAGAACCTCACCTGTTGAGACACGAGCTGCTCTAACAACGACAGCTGTGGAAACTTCTAGCAGTGAGAGCCAGGCCACATCTGTTCCATCCACTACAGCTTCCCACCCTTCCACTCCATCACAAACTTCAGCTACTCAGGCAAAAACTACAGGCCACTCTACCATGGCAATTGCCTCCAGCTCAGCTCCTACTGGGGCAACATCTCCTCCTGCAGCCACCTCACCTCTTGGTCGCAGCACTACTCTGGAGACCACTTTTTCCCCA
>NC_048920.1:5184720-5230999 GCF_011077185.1 Oxyura jamaicensis
TTTTTCCAGGTTACAACGAACCGCCAGTCACACCCAGTGAGTACCTCACAGGAAGGTGATAGAGGCATAATGAGCTTTATTCTCATTCTACTTGCTCTTCAGCTTCATGCTCTGCACTTTATTTTTTATGACTGCTGGCATCCTTATTTCATGCTTATTTTTTCCATATTATAACAATGCATTCTTCTTTTAGGGACTTCTTTGTCCCATCATTTACCGTTTTATGAATGTTTTCCTTTATGTGTTAATTATTTTAGTTGTTGTTGTTTTTTTGTTTTGTTTTGTTTTTTTTATTGCAGCTGCATCTTTTCCAATATAGGGACATTGCACAAAAGGGAGAATTCTGTGTACTAGGAAAAGCAGTAGTTTGCCATCAACATACAGCAATAAAATGGATTAATGCTTAGACAGTCATCAAATCATCCCTTCCTAAGTAATGTTTATGCAGACTCTCGCAAACAAAAATGATTCAAGTTTTTTTCCACTTCAGACAAAGCATTCCAAAATAGAAGGCAGTTTCTCAAATACTGTCCTTTCCCCCCATCTCAGGTTATAATGAATTGTAGCCTGGACTATGTAATTTTTTTTAAATATCAATTGAAATGGCAAGAAGATTTTGCTAGTTAGCAATAATGAAAAAAAAAATGCACTAACCAACCAAGAGCACAACACTTATAAATTAGTGTTATGGAAATCTCGCAGCCTGTTAGGAAACCACAGCTGCTATGACCCTAAAACCAATTAGAATTTCTAATAATCTATCTAGTGAGAATATTAGATTTTTTCTTATAGGGATTTTCTCTAAGGATGATGATTGTTATTTATATTTTCAAACAATAATCTACCTTGCTCTTTACAGTTGTTGATCAAAGTACAAAACCTCTGTCACCACCAGTAAGGAACTTCACATTGAACTTCAGTATAACCAACCTCCCATACACCGCAGACCTGGGGATGCCAAATTCTAAAAAATTCAAATCAACTGAAAAAGTCATGTGCAGTTATGTAAGTCTGGCAGAATCATTCCTTGCTTAGGCACAGTTCTTTAAATATTGCCAATTTCTAGCCTTTGCCATGACATTGTACTTATATATTACTAAATTTCTAGGTTGACCCTCTACTCCAAAAAAGCAGTATTGGCTCTGTTTATATTGGCTGCAGAATAATGGCATTCAGGTAAGAGCCACGTCTGGGAAAAGCCTGTTACCTGCTTCTTAAGAAGCTGAAAGTAGTTTCTCGTTTCTCATATTCACTACATCAACATAATGTCACCGAATGATTACCTTGATCATATACTAAAAGTTAAAATGGACTTGTCCATCAACCAGCTAATATCCTTAAAACAATACCTCATTTCCTAGGTCAAAGGAAGACAGGGATGACACAGAAGTAGATGCCATCTGCAGCTACAGAGATGAACCTTCAGATTTCAAGTTCAGCAAAGTGACAGTTTACCATGAGCTGAAGAACATGACAAATGGCATCACAAAGCTGGGACACTACAGCCTTAACAGCCAGAGCCTCTATATTAACGGTAACAGGACCACTTCAAGGCGTTATTCCTTATGTTGATGTAAATAATTTTGAAATGAGAATGAGAAGGATTAACTACATCTCAGAACACATAGCAAAAAGCAAAGTACAAAACCTGTCAGGTATCACTAAGTTAACACAATCATGAATGTAGTAACCATGATCCTTAAGTAATTAGTAATTAAAAAATAAATAAATAAAAATAATTAAAAAAAAGTTTAGCCCTGCTGCTCTTGAAAAGTAGAGGACAGAAAACATTCTTGAAATATTTTCCTAATTATTGTCCATTTCTTTTTCAGATTACAATGAACCACATGGTCTGTCCTGTAAGTATATTTAAAAATTGATACCTGTCAAAGCTACTCAAAGGCATGTCATTTTTATCTGATTTGGCAATGCTCCTAAGATTGCCAGATACCTGAAGTGTGTGATCATGCTCATAAGTTTTTCTTATTTAAATGTAAAAAAAAAAAAAAAAAAAAAAAAAAAGTGAAGAGTCTTCTTTTTATCTGTGTAGTTTTTTTTGTTTGTTTGTTTGCTTTTTTTTATCTCTTAAAGTGGTGAAGCCATCCACCACACAAAGCCCAGGACAAATAATCGAGCAATTCACATTGAACTTCACCATAACTAATCTCAGGTTCACGACAGACCTAGGGACACCACATTCTGCTAAATTCAATTCTACTAAGAAAATAATGCAACATTATGTAAGTGAAAAATATAATGTTCATCACTGAAATCACACAGTACTTTGTGTTTCCCATACTCACAAAGACCTTTTCCTTGTCAGCTTGACCCCCTGCTTCAGAAGAGCAGCATTGGCTCTGATTTCATTGGCTGCAAAGCAATAGGATTCAGGTGAGCAACATAGCTTGGAGATGAACTTTAGCAAATGGATTTATGTTTGACAGACACTTAAAAACTAATGAATTTGTTTCCTTTTTCAAGTAGTCAGTATCATTAAAATAAAGCTTTTATGCACTTTTTAAATGTTGTTTTTGTATGCTGTTTACCACATCTTAACTTCTGGTGTTCATCTGAGAACTGAGGACAGATTTAATTGCTTTGTGCTTGTTATTAATCATATCAGAAGAAAACCCACAGATTTGTAGAATAACTAATGGAGCTTCATTATATTTAATTCCTCAGGTCAATGGAGACTAGCGATAACACAGCAGTAGATGCCATCTGCAAGTATGGAAATGGCTCTCAAGTGCCCAAGTTGGACCAAGTCAAGGTTTACCAAGAACTAAGGAGCATGACAAACGGTATCACCAAATTAGGAATTTATAAACTGGACAAAAAGAGCCTCTATATCAATGGTAAATGCATGATTTTCTCATTCCTCCAGTCACTAGAGCAGTTTGGGACCATGGTGGGCCTTAGGAAACACTTCAGTTAAAATAATAATAATAATAATAACCTTAAGGAAAAGGTGGTTCATCTGGAGTTTACTGCATAACTTGTGTAAGATGAAGTGTATGCTTCCAATAATGTTTTCACCAACATTTTTGAAGATTTAAATTTCTACGTTACACTGAAGAGTGACTTAATTTTAGTCTTGATATCAGTCATGCATTTGCATATTATCATTTCACCTGATTTCTACTTTACTGCTATTTAGTATAAGCAACAGCACATACTTTTGCATTGTAGTTTTTGCCATATATATATATATATATATATATATATATATATATATATATATATATGTAAAAGCTCCTTGTGCTTAAGTAATAGTTTAATAGATTCACACCCTCAGGGACTGGTTCTGGTGATTCATTCCTGAGTCATCCATTTAATTATCCCCTCTTCTCTTTCATTCTCCAAGTGTATATAGATTTCTTACATAACGTTTCTCTTGCATTTCCTTTCCAGGTTATAATGAACCACTTGAGAGATCATGTAAGTGTTTTGCCAAACTCATTCCAGCTATCAAAGGAGTGGTGCACTAAAACAAAACAAAACAAAACAAAAAACAAAAACAAAGAAAAAAAAAAAAAAAAAAAAAAAAAGATTCTTTGGAGTAGCCCTGAAGTTTGATAGGATTGGGAATGTCTTTGAAAGAAAATAAAGCTTTTTGTAAAGTAAAATCATAATCCTTCTCCCATTTGTTTATAGCTCTTAGTATAACTACTGTACAAAGCCCAACATCAAGTCATTTCACACTTAATTTCACCTTGACCAACCTCCAATACACTGCAGATCTGGATGCACCAAGTTCCCACAAATTCATTTCCACAGAAAAAGCTATCAACCATTATGTAAGTCTGGCTCTTGCCCATTTTGTGTTATGGTGATGTTTGGTCTGTATTAAACTCAGGATATGTTATTTACTTTTTCTTTCTTTCTTTCTTTCTTTCTTTCTTTCTTTCTTTCTTTCTTTCTTTCTTTCTTTCTTTCTTTCTTTCATTTTTTTTAAACAAACAAACAACAACAACAACAACAAAAAACAGATCGATCCTCTCTTTAAAAGAAGCAGCATAAGTTCTGTCTACACTGGATGTAAAGTGATGAGATTTAGGTAAGATTCCTGAAAGTGCAATTAGCCATTTGTCTGTTCTTACACACCCTAAACTTACATAAGTTACCATAGATATCCTGATGCCAGAAAACAGAAACCAGTGGCACCTCCTTTTCCATTCATGACTTTCTTGCTGGTAAAATTATCTTGGTATCTAAATACTGCTGCCACAATTCTTGAGAAGACACTGAAAGATGTCAGGATCCCAACTGTGCTGATAGGTTTCAGAGCCTGTTTTTCCCTACTCACATATATATCACACAGGATGTTCTGTAACTATTAGCAGTGTCCTAAACAATGTGACATTTTCACTTAGGTCACGGAGAGACATGGGCGACACTGGCATTGATGCTGTCTGCAGCTACAAAAATGACATTAGCATTGCCAGGTTTGACAGAGAAGTGGTTTATCATGAGCTGAGCACAATGACAAATGGCATCACCAAACTAGGGCACTACAGCCTAGAGAAGAACAGCCTGTACATTGATGGTAAGCATCCATAAGCAGTATCAAATAAAGATTTTGGGGTCACTTGGAGATTCCTCATTCTTCCACTCCATCCGAGCTTGAGCACTAATGAACTTTCCCTTTGGTTTGTTGGGATTCTGTGTGTTTTGACACTATGGCAAAACCAAACCATCATGTTGTTGCCATTCTAGAAGTATTTCCATCCATTAAATCATACAAATTCCTGGAGAATTTCATTGTTACATCATATAAACTAAACAGGGACACACCCTTATTGCTTTCATGGTGTGCATTTGTCTGTTGTAAAAATAAAAGCAGTCTACCTTTTTTTTATTTAGGTTTCCACCTCAATGAGGCAGCTACCACCAGAAAGCCTGCCTTGACTAAAGCTCCAGCCATAATGGGATACAAATTGAGCTTTAGAATAGTCAATGAAAATTTAACTAATCCAGACTCTCAGTCTCCAGAATATAAAGCAGCAGTGGAAAGCATCAGTAACAAGGTAAGGAGCTGCAACTCAAATACTGCCATATCTAATTGGTCAATTTTTGCAACAACTACCGTAGGTTGATTTTTTAATTAAAAAACTTATGTGAGTAAAAATTTCTAGAATCTAAAAGATGCGATTGGCCTGTCAGTAACTCTTAACATGTGGTCTTAAGACATTATCTCCAGCCAAAAACATGCATTATAAAATGCAACAGAGTGAGATCATCTATTAAATGCACACTTGGCATTTTACTCACGTATCTAGAAGTGCACACAAATCTCTGCCAACTCAGAGGTCAGCACATTTATAATTCATCACTGAGAAACCAACACATTCTCTTCAGCACCAATCCATCCTGATAAAGCTTTACATAGGTAGTTCTCGTTTTTTAAATGAAGCCATAACATTGCATGCTTTGAGATCTGAGTCTGTTCTGTCCATGAAATATGGATCAAGATGACAGCTGTCAGTCAGATTGCATGGTTAAACAATGGCAGCTTGCTCAGATAAGACAAAAAGGCCTACCAAGCTGGAACTCTGACCCTATCACCAGAAGGCACACTCTGAGGTAATAAATAAATAAATAAATAATAATCCCATGAAATCCAACAAGAAAAAAATAATCTAGTGTTGTTCCAAAGTCAGAGACCCTCCTACTGCCCTAAAGCATCTACCATGAGGTCCAGAACTCATTATTTAATGTGACATTTTAATTTCAGATGAACCAGTTATACCGTCAGAGCAACCTGCAAGACCAGTTCCTGAACTGCAGTATTACAAGATTAAGGTCTGTAATACAGTTTCATTAAGAAAGGTTTAAAAGGTTACTGCCTCCTGGTACTGTTCCCAAGTGGCAAAGTACCCTTGTTCTTTGCAAAATTCCTCCCCTACATTCTCATGTTGGAAATGGTTTGGTTAATGCCTTATGAGCTTTCCAGAATTCATCAGTTTGAATTTTTCCTGGCTTGCTATGGACTGACATTTTCCTCAGACTCAGGACTTTTGTAAGGTACTCCCAAGTTTCTTTAAGAATGAGGACTGGAGGGCTACCCTGCAAATTCTTCCCTCCTCTTCCCAGCTTAGACTCTGCTGCTTTTTAAGAGAGGGCTTTGCATATACCTGTAGTGTCCTGCTTTACATGTGAAGAGGCTTGGACAAGGGACCCTCACTAGAGGGCTAGACGATTTTTAAAGAAGTGCTGATCATACATGTTATTCATGCAGGGTAATCATAAGCTAAGTTTGCGGATACAATAAGTATTGGTATTTTATTTATTTACTGTCTCTAGCCAAAGGAAAATTCCCCAAGCAGCCTGTTCCACATCTCCCAGTGGCATCACATTAGCTTAAACATTAACACAAGATAGCAGAAACCCCTAAGGAAATTATTTCCTAAATGAAGCAGCTTTATGAGCAACCCATCTATCTCAGAATCTGTTTTCTCCACAGGACTGGATCCATTGTGGTTGACTGCAAGTGCTTCTTCCGACCAGAGCCCAGCATCAACAGGACTGTAGTTGAAAGGGCTTTTCAGGATGGGATTTCAAATGCAACTGGACTATGGTTGGGAAGTAGATATCAGCTGCAAGAATTCTCAGTAGGCGGTATGTAAAGCTCAGATCTCAGGCGCCCCATTTCCACCCAGATTAACCCACTGCCACAGAATTCCCCAATTTCTGGTCTAACAATGGCAAAAAGCCTGTTCCTGAATGACTGAACTGAGGTCAGAGTTAGGCTAGTCCTTTACTTACCACATTCAGTCAGTCTCAGTCTAGGCCTCTAGTCCTCAATATTTTAAGGGGCTATTCAATGTTAAACAGGAAGTGAAGTCACAGAATCACAGAATCACAGAATAGTCTAGGTTGGAAGAGACCTCCAAGATCACCGAGTCCAACCTCTGACCTAACACTAACAAGTCCTCCACTAAACCATATCCCTAAGCTCTACATCTAAACATCTTTTAAAGACCTCCAGGGATGGGGACTCTACCACTTCCCTGGGCAGCCTATTCCAGTGACTAACAACCCTTTCGGTAAAGAAGTTCTTCCTAAAATCCAACCTAAACCTCCCCTGGCGCAACTTTAGCCCATTCCCCCTCGTCTTGTCACCAGGCACGTGGGAGAATAGACCAACCACCACCTCGCTACAGCCTCCCTTCAGGTACCTGTAGAGTGCAATAAGGTCACCCCTGAGCCTCCTCTTCTCCAGGCTAAACAGTCCCAGCTCCCTCAACCGCTCCTTGTAAGACTTGTTTTCCAGACCCTTCACCAGCTTCGTAGCCCTTCTCTGGACTCGCTCAAGCACCTCCATGTCGCTCAAGCACCTCCATGAGTGATAAGTGATAACTACTTACTGTATCTTCAAGCATTTAGAGATAAACAGACTTACCTTTTGCCAAATGTAGAACTTCCTGAAGAACTGGCTGTCTTAGTACATTGCTGAAGGACTGAGATTTCAAAGAGTAGACTGGGAATTTACTGTCAGATGCCAGTGCAACTCACATTCTGTTAATCTTTTAGTACTTCATCATATTTTCCCAGCTAACTCTTCCAAGCACAATAGATTGGCAGAAGACTCTCTGTTTCTCTTTGCTAGAATTTATCCCGATTTTTTCCCTCAATTTCCAGGCTTGGAGCTAGCAATAGAGGCAGCAACTTACAAAACACCTCTCAACTCTGGGAAAGAAAACTTCAGATTAAAATTCAGAATCTCCAACCTTCCCTACTCCCCAGAACTGCAGGACTCCAGGTCACAGATGTACCAAGAGAGCAAAGAGAAAATTGAGAAAGAGGTAAGCTAACAGCAGTAGCTTGGATAGATCACCCTGTCCTAATTAAAGATGCATTAAATTTACTCATTTTGCTCAATTGTTCCATTTCTTCCCATCAGCTCGATGTATTCAGAACTAGCAGCATGAAGGACTACTTTGCTGGCTGTAATGTTGAGAGCTTTGGGTATGTCCTTCTTCGGAAGTGTTTTTCGTTCACCCAGACAGAGCATTTAGCACATGGTATTCAAAGCTACACTGTGGTGTTTACACCTCATTGTCAACCTTTGTGCTCTCGATGACACATAGGAGGCACCCCTATTCACTCAGTTTTGCCTTTACTTCATAACGCTTCTATCCAAATAAGAGCTGGTTCTGTTTCCATGATAGCAAAACTATTTCCACAGAAACAATTCCAGAGTAAAACAAATAAACTCATTCCCTCGTTTAGCTTATTCAAATAAGCTACAAAACCTAAGACGTTAGTAAAACAAACAACAGAACTGACCAGCCTGAGAACAAAATCCACTTTTGTGCATCTTCTCCAACACTACATTGGAGAAACAAACAAACAAACAAAAAAATAGATAAACTGATTTCTCTTAGAAATGCCTTGCCTAGGATTAGTGAATAGATTTCGCAAGAGTGCATATGAGTTCCTTTATCGTCTACCTTCAAACATAAAAGTTGATCCATGCTGATAAAACATTGCTTAGACATCTGTAAGCATGAACCCAATGCTGAATTCCTCTCCCTGCCTCTATTCATTTTTATGTTTTTGTTTGTTTGTTTGTTTGTTTTGTCCCATAACAACGGCTCTGGTTTTCATCTTCCAGGCCCGTCCATGGGAAAGCTTATGTAAGTGTAGACTCGGTATGCAAATTCACACTGGAACCCTTCTCAAGGACTTTGCAAAAGCAAGAGGTGTACGAAGAGCTGAAACGCCTGACACAAAGGTTCACCAAGCTGGGCGCCAGCTATGAGCTGGAGGAGCAGAGTCTGGTGGTTGAAGGCAAGTGCTCCAGAGATGACTTTGTGGGAACTTCTGTTACTTTTGTTTTAATCACCTCTGAAGTGCCCTGTTTCTCAACTGTCCCACCCTTTCTTTTACAGGTTACTCTCCACTCACAACAGTAGAACAGGAGTCCAAAAAATCCGGTAAGTGCTTTTAGGGAGTGATTCACCCTAAAGCCACCAAATACTTGAGCTACAGTAAATTAGTGCCACTTACCTCGAAATGGAGAAGTATCTGAGGCAAAAGCCCAGAAATCTAGCACTTTTGGGAGACAGAAACAGTACTGTGAGCATAACAACAACTCCAGAACTAACAGTAAACAGAAAAAAAATAATCTGAAAAGTTGCTTTTCCATGCACCATGAACATGCTGACAAATAACAGCTTTTGCTGACACCCTGAGCCCTGCACCCTCCCCCAGAAGGGTCTGGCTGGCAGCTAAGAGAAAACTTTGTCTTTCTGAACATTTCTGAAACCATCTGAGGGCTCTGTTGCTCCCTGAGCTGGTGTTTGAAATTGTGCCTTGGACACTCGAGTCTGCCAAGGTTTCTGTACATCCTTGCCATCTTCACACAGCTGAGGCATGTTTTTCCTGTGGCCAGGGAAGGCCAGATGCTGACTTCCAGTGATTTTGCCTCACCTACATGCTTGTACAGTATTTCTGAACTTTGCCAGGGCAAGATCTCACTCCGTTCCAAGTAAAACAGCTAGGAGTCCAGAAAACTGATGTGCCCTTATTTTGCCTTTGCAGAGCTTCAATTCTGGGCAATTATCCTCATCTGCATTTTCACCCTGCTTGGCTTTGTTCTTCTTCTCTTGTTATGCTTCCTGGTAAGTGGCCTTTGTGTTGTTCTCACCTCTCACTTTTGACTACAGCAGAGCCCAACCACCTGGGGAGTTGAAGGGGGGGGGGGGGACATTCAGACAGCCACAGCCATAAGAAGCCTGGTGGGAGCAGTACCCTGACATGCACGGTAGCAGCAAATGCCAGGCCAAATCCATCTTCAGTTACTGTCAGTTTTTTCAAGCACTTGTGCAGAGGAGCAGGTGTAAAGGTATTCTTACAGCTTGCTAAGCAGTTTTCTAGGGAAAGAGGCAGTAGATCATGAATGAGATCCAGAGTCCTTTGCAGAGAGAAAAAAGATAAACCAAAGGTAAAACAAACACTAAGAGAACAAGCAGGATGAATTAGATCTTGTACATCACCCCTCTTCAACCTCATTCCCGTTCAGTCTCTGCAGAATAATCAAGATACTGATAAGGGAGTATAGAAGCAGAAATATTCATAATAACCTGCAGGCATCACATCTGGAATTTTGTATTTAATGCTTTTAACATGCAGACCATAGCAGCCCTGCAGGGCCATATCCAAGCTGCATCCCTTTGGAAAGAGCAGAGCAGATCTTTTTCTGAACTCTGGTCCTTATTTGATAGGGGTCAGTATCTTAAAAGCAGTTTCATCTTTAGCTGTGTTTGCTTTGTACCAGCTAAATAGCTACATCTTCAGACAACATGGATTCCTGTCCTTGGAGGTTCAAGAATAAGAATTAGTCAGCAAGATTTAGATGAGGGAAAACCTCAGATTCAGAACTGGGGTCTGTGCTAGTCTGAGCACAGATTATTAAGGCTATGCAGCCTTGGCAAGTGGCTCACTAACAAAGTCTGTGACACAAGATGGAGCATCTGTCACACGGAGGGCATCTCCTCTTGACAATGTGGTTTAGGGCTGTTTAACAAAAGGCAAAGAGCAGACCTTTTATACATATATATACTATTAACATTGTTCTTTTCCCACCAGATTGTCTCTTGTCTAAGAAGAAAGTCACAGCTATACCAGGTTCAACAGGGCATGTACGGGGGGTTCTTCCCACATCTGAACACAAGAAAAGTTCATTGACAGAACAAATGAAGTCTGTCTTGACAGACCTGCTCATCCCTCGACAAAGGAAAAAATGTTTATAAGTACTAGAAAAATGTTTCTTTAATAAATTATGTTTAGCATTTTCTTGCCTTGGCATAAATCTTTGCACTATTACCACAATTATTTTCATACTATGTGAAACTGATAACAGTGCAGGTGCTGAGAAAAAGTATATTTTTTTTAAAGCACTGCACTCTTTTATACAAATATTACACAACCAACAGAAAATTAAAACTACCAGGAACTGCAGTTTGCAAGGCTGATCAGTGTTAGTTTTCTAAAAATATATTTAAATAATAAAAATTCATAGAAATGACTATTATAAATTTTAAAACATATCCTATATTTTAGATTTTTCCTGCTCTACCTTTTAAGAAGTAAATATCTTAAATTGATGAAAACATCATATTTAAAATGATGCCAAGAGATGATTTAAAAGTACATTGCTAGGTCTGAGCATGATACTGTCACCCTGAGTCTTCAGATTGATACTGATTTCAGCTGAAAATATGGTGGTTCGTTGCTGCAAGACAGAATTCCTTGCATTTCCTCTGTAGCAACACCTCTCATCTCAAACCAGAAAAATGCATCTGCCCCAGGATCTCTGATCTTCTGCTTATCAGTGTTGAGCAAGCCATGGACAGCCTTGCCTGAGAGCTCAGCACCTGCAGTATCCCTTGATTTTCTGTAGAACACAGGAGATGGTGCAGATCTCTAGGTAGTCATTTGATACTGCCATTAGATGAACTATCCGCTGAAAGTGAAAGCACTAGAATTAATGAAACCATGATTACTCATTAATCCTTCCACTGCAGGCAACGTTTCCACACAGTCAAACTGCCTTTTTACTTTCAAAGCAAAACTCCTCAAAGGCAGGTTGGACTGGTTCACCTCCCAGGTCAGGTTTGGCAGTGCAGAATGGAGCCAGGGGATTAAAAACCTATTTGTTTGTTCAAAGATTTTCAAGCACCCAATATTATGTCAGCAACATTGGCTTAAAAGCTTTCACATCTGTTTGTGAAAGACCTTGCAGGCTTCCATGCCACCCACGCAGCCAGCGAGCGGTGGGGAAGCTGTGAGCAGAGGACTTTCCAGCTCTGGCTTTGGTGGCAGCTGCTCAGGAAAAGACAGGTGACAGTGGGGCTGCCAGGGGCCTATGTTCAAGCAGCAGCCACAGGCTTATACCACACATCTTCCCCATTTCCAGTGTCACCACCATACCAAGCATCCTGCTCTCCTCTCACTGAAGAGCCCATTGTCTCACTCTGCACAAGTGATGCTGACAACAGGACAGCACAGGGATGTGACAGCCAGCATGCACTGGGAGTGCACAGTGCTATTTTGTGAAGCTGCTTCCTAAAGGTGCTGAATTTTTTATTTTTATTTTATTATATATATATATATTTTTTACACCATGCCCACAGGAGAACAGCTGCTGTGTGGTGCTGTGAGCTTTGCCACCTCCTGCTCCCCTCCTAGCCTCCCCTCGGGGCTTTGCTGAGACGTGGAGGAGAGGCCAACACACGTTGTGGAATGCCCACCGGCAAGCCCCTTTGCTGGCACCACTGCCCCTTCAGGCCCCAGGACAAAAAACAGCAGTGTCCCAGTAGAGATCCTGGCAGCACCCTGGGTCCAGGACAGACTTGAGAGCACTGGGGCAAGCTTATCTGTACCATAGCAAGACACACAGCAGATGTGATGTAGAAAAGCTTTAGTTTAGATGCAGAAAAGCAGCACTCAGCCCTGTCCAACCCATTTGTGAGGGCTCCAAAGAGCCAAGAAACCATCCTAGCAATAACATGCAGACCCATTTCCTACGGGGTTGCTGCAGACATGCCTTTCTCTGCCAACATAGCCGCTGCCACGTGCCAAGCATCCCCCTATCCCTGGCAGACCAGGTACAGCAGACCCCCCACACATTTGCCATCACAGGCAGGGCATGCAAACCCCAGCCCTGTCAGCTTGTCTCCCACACCCAGCCCCAAAAAGCTGTGTTGCTGTTAAAGAGCAAAAGCTAAAGCTAAAATACGCCAAGGAAGGGGCACCAAGGCAGCTGAGAGGGGAAGGAGGACTGGGCAGTGGTGAGAGCAGCAGCAGCCTGCGTGGGAAAAGCTTGAGCACACCATGGGGACAGCTGGGGCCCAAGAGGAAGGAGCCCATGCATACCACAGTGCCACTCAACATCCCCTGCACGGTGTTGCAACGCACTCCCTGTTGTGCTTGGACACATGCCCATGTTTGCTCTGGAGCCACTGTTCCCAAAGCATAACCCCCTTGCTGGGGCTGCACCAGCTCACAATGACGCAGGTGGCCCAAGTCCAGTGGTGACCTGGCCCCAAGGCAGGGGCAGTGGCCACTGGTTTCCGGAGCTGGGCAGTGCCTCTGCCCCAGGGTGGGGATTAGTAGATGGGTGTCAGCCAAGGTCAGGGCCAAGGGCCCTAGTTTGGCCTTGGAGACATGCCCTGGACCAGCTACAGCTCCATCGCTGTGGCTCCTTTCCTCCCAGCACCATCTTTCACGTCCCACTGGCCCCATTCCCCTCCATGCACTGTGGATGTGCTAGGGCTGTTCCTCAGCACTTCTGTCCTCACATTTGCCTTTAGGTGACATGTCTCAGCCCAATGCAGCAGCATCGAGGCAACACAACATTCCACCAGCTCTCATGTGCATGCCCAGCCTGCTGCAGCCTCTGTGGTGCAAAAGCAAGCCGGATCCGTGCCCACCAGCAGCTGCATGGCATGGCGGTACCACTGCATCGCATGGTGTTACCTCCTCAAACAATCATGGTAGTGCCCAGCCTCAGCAGCAGCAGCAGGCACCCGCTGGTGTCCAGTGGGGAGCATTAAGCAGGGTTTTGTGAGTGATGAGCCCTGCAGGAAGCATGAGGATGTTTTCCTTGGGTGTGTATAAACACAAAGGAGCTGCTCCAGGCACACCATGCCATGAATGATCCCCCAGGCACTGGCTTCTAGCCAAGAAGCACTAGAAAAAACAGCAAAGTGAGCCCAGCAGCAGACCACAACTCCCTCCAGGACATGAGAGCTGGCAGCAACCGAGGCTGGGTGTTGCACTCACTTTTCCTCCACACTCCTGCCAAAAAGCAGCCAATACCACTGGGCATCATGTGTGGTGTTACCTTCTGCTTAGGACACAGAGGCAGCAACAGCCCAACCGTGGGGCTGAAGGGGCCTCTCTGCTCTCCAGTGAATCTCCATGGGGCCAGGAGCCTCGCTGCAGCCCAAAGCCTGCACCCCAGCAGCATGAGCACGCATTCACCCAAGACCGAGCGTGGAGCCCAATGTGTTGCAAAGCAAACACCACCTTTCCACTCCCACGCACATTCTACATCTGTAGCGATGTTCCTGCGTCCATTGCTAATCTGTAATTCAGAGGGTTCCAGACCAAACAAAGGCAGCCACCCCCAGCCCTACAGCATTTGAGGACGGCAGCATTTCCCCAGGGAACAGGCAGCACCCACCGCACTGCCAGGGGGGCTTCACTAGCCAAGAGCACACAGCTTGATCCTGCTTATAGAGGGGGGCAGGGAGGTGTGATGTTTGCTCAGGACCCCCCCGAAGGGCAGAGCTCTACCTGTTTTGGGGCAGACAGTAGGCCAAGAGTGAGCCTGGGACATGGACACTCAGGGCATGTACTGACACTGCCTCAGCTCTGGCTGATGTCACAGTTCCCTCTGGAACATCGCAAATTGTTGGGTATTCTGCCCAAGCCTACTCAGTGGGAAGCCAAGCTCCCTTTCCCAAGGAGGGCCGTGCAGGAGGTCACAGGCAGGTGGGATGGGGTCTTCCCTGGATGAGGACTCTCTGGGGACAGGGACTTGCTCCCCAGTGTCTTCCCTGCATGAATGCCACCAGGATGAACTGAGGCTGAGGTCTGTAAGCAGCTTCTCCTCCACTACCATCAGCTCCTTCGTGAGTGAGGACCTGGGGCTGAGAACAGGACCAGTTGTGATTGATATGGGCACAAGGAGCTGCAGAGCAGGATTTTCTGGACATCAGACACCCAGTGCTGAAATCAGCACCCTGGTGAGCCACACCACAGTGTGGTCCGAGGGCCTGGAAGAAACCAGATCTGAGGCTTTTATTGGGAAGGAAGCCTTGTTTTACCCAGACACTGAAATTGTTGAGGTGATGCAGAATGGCATCATCATCAACTGGGAGGCAGCTGAAACCCTGTGGCAGCACATGTTCGAGCACAAGCTTGGGGTGCCCCCTGAGGAGCATGCGCTGCTCATCACGGAGCCCCCACTCAGCCCCACCAGTGGACGGGAAAATGTGGCAGAGATGGTCTTTGAGTCACTGGGCTCCCCTGGCATCTTTATGGCCCCTCAGCCCATCCTTTCCACCTATGCCCATGGCAGAACCAGTGCTTTGGTGGTAGACATTGGCCATGTCATCACCCACATTGTGCCAGTTCATGATGGGAACTGCTTGGCTTATGCCACCAAGAGGACGGATGTGGCAGGGTCGTGCCTTACCTGGTACCTGACAATGCTTCTGGGGGACATGGAGCACACGCTTGGAGATTGGATGTCCCCCGTGGCGGAAGACATCAAGCACACATGCTGCTATGTTGCTTTCAACTTCGATAATGAGTGTCTCCTCCCACCCACCAGCTGCACTCTGGATTTTGCCCTGCCCGATGGCCGGACCATCAGCCTCGGCAAGGAGAGGTTTCAGTGCCCAGAGGTGCTCTTCAACCCTCTACCGATGTGGGGGGATTCCTACGTGGGCATCCACAAGATGGCCCAGAGAAGCCTTGACCTGCTTCCAGAGGACATCAGGTCAGTGATGCACAGAAACATCCTCTTGTGTGGAGGGTCCTCGCTGTTTGAGGGGCTGCCGAGGAGGTTTGGCAGTGAGCTGGTTCAATGCCTGCCCCATGGCACCGAGGTGGAGGTGATGGCTGTGCCAGGACGGAGGCACGCGGCCTGGATGGGGGGCTCTGTCCTTGCCTCCCTCACGAACTTCCAGTCGTGCTGGATCCGCAGGGACGAGTACTATGAAGAGGGGCCATGCATCATCCACCAGAAGTGCTTCTGAGGCAATGCCCTGCAATGAGCATTTGCTTGATTTTCTCACTGCTACAGGCCACGCAGCAGGAAGCGGTAATAAAATATTTTATTCTATTAAGAACCATCATCTCCCCAGCCTTGCAGCTTAACCAGTTGAGGGGATTTGGTAAATCCCAGACACGGGGATGAGGCAGCAGTGCTGTTCCCCACGGACACATCACCCACCAAGGAGAAAGAAGCAGCCTCAAGGCCAGCAGGGACCAAGGCTCTGAGGTGGCACCAAACCTGCCCTGAGTCCCCTGGTCCCTCATCCCCATCCATACCTGCTGCCTCACTCCTCCATCCCCGTTCCCACAACTTGCCAGGCGCTGACTCCTTGTGCAGCACTGAGGTGACATTGCCACCCCCAGCAGGGATGGATGGGTCTGGTGGCCTCCCACAGCAGCTCAGGATCCTCTGCTCCCAGAGCTTCACACTGTGCTTTGCACAAGAGCCGTTCCCTTGGGGCTGCAGTTCCTGCACCCAGTAAAGGTCTTCTGCTCCCCATGCAACCCCACAGTACATCCTGCCTTTGCGATCAATTCCAACAGCAGCATGCTGGCCACAGACACGTATATTCATGCAAAAAACAGGTGCTCAGAGCAGCCCAACACAGCACAAATCAAACCTGTGGAGAAAAAACAAAGCCAAAACCCACAGCCACACAAACCCCCTCCCTTCCCCCCCCCCCCCCCCCCCACCACCTGAAGGGTTTTCCTGCTTGGACCAGGCAGCTGAGAAAGGGACCATCAGGGGCTGGGTGCTGCTGGATGGGGGGGGTAGGGAGGGAGGGAGGTTGATTCCACCCTGTGCCCTCTCCTAGGGGGAGACCCCCATCCCCACCCCCGGGCGAGAGCTCCCTGTCTGCTGCAGGACATGGAGGACCTGTGCCCACATCCTGTCACCCGCTTCAGCCCTCATCCTTATTTACTGCACTCTGGTGGGCAGAGTTAAGGTACTGCGGCATGTTAAATCAGTGCCCATGAACGGCAATGTGGTAGATTTAATTTCCTTTTAACAGAGCAGAGTTTTCTGCCCCCTTTCCAGTTCCACAAGCATGCATGGGCTGTAGCAGCATCGTGCCACCCCGTAGCTGCCACCTGTGAACACCAACACTGCAGAGAGGAGCAGGAGCCAGCAAATATCACCAACCATGTTAAGCTCAGCACCACGCCTCCCTCAGACGGACCCCCAAGAGAAATCATGCCAAATTTACCAAAATTTCATGAAACTCCCCCTGAACTATGGAAGCTGTTGTAGGATTTGGTGCCAGCTTTTGAGCTGGTGGCAGTTTTGTTGTGCCCCAGGGACAGACCCAACCTGATCTCATCATTACAGTGCTGCTTTTGGGGCTGCCTGGGGTCTACATTGAGCCACAGGATAGGGTGGGAGGGATGTGGGAGGCTGCAGGAGGGATGTTATGGGAGTGCTGAAATAATGCAGGAGGGATGCTGCAGGGATGAGGAAGGAGGCAGGAGGGAGGACACAGGGATGCTGCAGGGATGTCAAAGGGATGCCACAGAGGGATGCTGTAGGGAAGCAGGAGAGGTGCCAGAGGGATGCTGCAGAGACATGGGGGATGCTGCAGGGATGCAGGAGACATCTTGCAGGACACTTTCCCACGGCTCTCTGACAAGCAAAAAGCGTTTGGCTCTCATGTTGACTCAAACTAGCTACTTCATTTCCCCTGAAACTTTCCGGAGAAAACAAGTTTTTATCTCACTAGAAACCCAGGCTGCAGATGCTGGCTGCCTGGGAGGAGCAAGCAGCTCCTGTGCGCCAACAGCGGCACTCCTGGCCCCACCAGCTGCTGCCTCTGCAGGGATGCGCTGAAGAATGGGCCTGTACCCACGAGGTCGAGCTGCCAGCATTCTGTACCCAGTGCAGCTGCAAACCATGGTCCCATGTGCTGCGGGATGGAGCACTGCAAATTTGGTCCCTGTGAGCTGAGTGGGGTGACCAGGCACAGCCCAGGGGCGTTACTGTGCATCCCAGGTATCAGCTGAAATGCCAAACTTCTGGCTTTCAGACTATACCTTTTTCTGCTAAAGACTTAAAAAAGGGACAGGACTCTAATTTTGACTTTGGCTAGATTTGCAGTGAGCTCTGAGCAGGTGCTGCCATGGTACATGCCTGGCATGCTTGTACTTTTTGCCCAGGAAATCCCCCCTCCTGTTTCTGCGCCAGTGCTGGAGTCCCAGCCCCCTGTCTGCTGGTGTACCCAGAGACCCTTGCCTGGCCATGGCCCCACTTCACAAAGCCAGCAGTGAATTCGGGGAGCAGCATGGGCCATCGCCCACCTGCGGCTGGTCTAGCAGTGGATTCGTGTTCTCTATGCCAAAGGGGGTGGTGGCTCATGGCTGGCAGAAGCCCCCAGGTTACCTCTTGTTTGGTGACCTACAGCAAATCCACAGCTGACAAGCCACCCTCTGGCACATCATGGGCTCAGGGCAGCCCTGCACTCTCTGTCAAAGCCCCGTGGCTCCCCACGCACCTTTGAGCAGGATGCGAAACCCCCTTGGCCATACGTCCTGGCGAGGTGAAGGACCAGGAGGAGCAAGATGGTAAGATTTTGAGGTTAGTCAAAATGTTGCGATAACTTAGTGGAAAGTATTTTTCTGCCGTAATCTCATTCTGATGCCTTGCCTAGTTTTTTCTTGCTGTATTAAGGAAATGCAATGAGTGTGGGAGGTGTGAACTAATGCTACCACACTGGGAAGATGGTGATGACCTGAAATCTCAAAAGGATGTTCATCAGGCTCCCTGCTTTACAAGTAAAATGGAAAAAAAAAAAAAAAAAAAAAAAAAAAGGAAATCATTTGTCTTTTAGAGAAAAAAATAGCTGCAAGACAACCTTGTCAGCAACTGTTATTTAAGAGCTCAGACGTTTGCTCATCTCTGCCAGGGACAAGTGTTAACCTTTACACACAGCCTTTCCGCTCCCTTCCCTTTCACTCATATGTTTTCTCCTCCGCCTGCTGCCACCACCTGCAACAAGTTGCCTTTCCCCTGCGAGAGCCCCTGCTGCTTACTGCTGCCACATCGCGATGCTCCAGGAGCGTCCCCAGCCCCGTGCAGCCACTGGCTTGGGGAGAAAATTTCCAAGCAGCAAAACATCCCTGTGACTCGCCTGCAGGGCTGCCTCTCTGCTCTGGGAGGTTTTCCCCAGATGCTGGGTGAGCGCAGCAAGAGCTCAAGTGGTGACACAGGATCCTTGCACAAGAGCAGCCAGCGCAAGTGGCAAAATGCAACCCAGAGCATTGCAGGCTCATCAGCAGGCAGAAGGAACACCTTGTGCTGCAGCTGGCTTTAACATCCTCCATATAGTGTCTTCATCCTTCATCTGTACTGCTTAGTATATTGAAGTCAGAGGACACAAGTGCATCTGTGCACACCCTTTCCCCAGGCCGCAGCAGGCTGAGCTGTACTGCTGTCACTTAGGGCAGGGAGGGACTTGCCCACCACCCACCAGTGGATTTAATGCATTTCATAGCCTCCAAGAGGACAAAGAAATAACATTTTCACCCCAAATCCAGCTCAGTTTATTTTGCTTTTGTAGTGATGGCAAAACAGCAAGGCCCAGTGTGTGGGACATGGGCACTGGCTGCCTCCCACGTCCCTTCCCTGTGGTGCCACCGCACAGGTCGTCCCCTATACCCCTAGAGCATTGACAGCATCCTCTGAGCACTGAGATGAATTATGGACTTTCCATGAAATCTCAAAGATTCTGCCCAGTTTGGTAGGGGCAAACACAACTAGCAACTAATGACTGCTACAGTTATGGGCTGTGAAGCTTCAAACTGGGGTGGAGCCGCCGCTCCAGATTTCCTGTGGCTATGCTGCACATCCCAACAATCACATGGCCACCTGGATCTCAGTAGCTGCTTTTCTACTACTGATTGGTTATTCAGAATTTTGGGGCACAGTTACTCCTGCTTCCTTTGCAGCCTGGGCATAAGCCGCAGAGTGGATCATGCTTAAATTCCATGGTGGTGTTAATCAAATAGGACTTTTATTCCTTTTTTTCAAGGCATAAAATAAGATTTGACAGCATCTCCTATTCCGTTCTGAATTTTGGGTATTGCTGTTCCATTTTCCCTTCATTTCCGAGCTTTTTTCATTCCCCTTCCTACAAATGCTAAGCAATTCAGGAAGACTACACTTACACCAGTTGGAAAAAGTGCTGAGACAATGAGGCATATTGCCTGGATTATATCAAAGCATTCTGATTTTGTTTAACCAGTGCATCCATGCAGCCAGGGGAGAGGTTCCTTGTTGCCCACAGACATGTCCCAGGTTGGTCCAAGGAGAGATTAGCAAAGGCAGGTGCAGCAGCAAACAGGGAATCAAACCCATCCTAACCATCTCCTGGCTGGATAGCTGGGGCCAGCAGAGGTTATTTTTCCCCAGAAACACAACAACGTCTTGTCAAATAAAATGTAGTAAAAAGATGCATCCCTTTTGTCTTGGTTAAAGAAAAAAGAAGCAACCACGTGCAATGCCAAATTTAAGCCTTCGCCATTTTGGAGAGGGGAATTGCTAACAAAATTTAAACTTATCGTGTCACACATCTTTCATGTGCAAAGGAGGAAGAAATATTTTTTTAATGGCTGATCCACAGGGGAAAGGCTCAGAAGGATTTCCCTGTCTTTTAGCCAGAGCACAAGGGCAGCAGAGGCAGCACAGAGGGGGTTGGCGATGGCAGCCCTGTGGCACAGCCTGACTGCAACATCCCCGCAGATGGAAGACAGTGCACATGGAAAATCAGAAGGAAAAGCACTGACATTGCTGAGCACAGTGGTGAGTGCCTGATCACACCTAGACACTGTCCTGGGGGCTGGCCATATCTCGAGCTGGGGATGACCAAGAGGCCACATCTGGATTGCTGCATCAGTACCGTTTGGTGAAGGAAATTGGGTGGGATCAATAAAAGCTTTTCCACCCTGATTTTTTCTTCTGATCCATTCCATAGGAGTGACCTCCAGTAGCCAATGTAACCACTTCCTCACTTTGCGCATCACCACTAAACAATCAGGGTTACAGATGTGGAAACCAAACATAGGTGTTAAACTTTGTGGGGCTCCTCCTCAGCCTGGGCAGTGCTCGCCTCTCACCTCAGATGTAAAAGACAGCGCTGCAGTCAGACAACATGGCCAGACACAGCGGAGAGCTGCTGGGCCACAGCAGGGCTGGTGTGTCCAGTGTTGTCACCACACAGGAAGAGCTACTCCAGCTGTGTGCCAGATGTGGCAGAGGGTGTTGTTCCCTGCAGGCGCCAGTGCAAAACCAGCCCCAGAGCTCTGGGTCTGTAGAAAGAGAGAGACAAAACAGCAGCACAGAAATAGCAAGCAGCTTCCAGGTTCAACTTAACACCCCAAAACTTGAGGTCTGGGGAGATTTGCCAAGAAAAACAGCATTTCAGGAGACTCTGTGAAACTTAGGTTCATGCTTTAGTCCAAGCTAATTGATGCAACCATCACTAAGCAAAGCTTTTTGGGCAAAATGAAGTGGGCACAGAGACAACGGGACAGGGGCTGCTCAGGGCAGCGGAGCTCAGTGCCTGCTTGGCCACAGCCTCCCTGCGCAGAGGCCAGGGAAAACCGGAGGCACTGGGAGCACAGCGAGGGCCAGGAGCCCAATCTGTTTTTCCTTAGGGACTTGGGGGCTAAGCTTGGGCACAGTCCTGGGTTAACAGCTATTTTATCAACACCTAGCCCTAACACAGCATAACTGCAAAGACTTTTAATATCTATAATAAAGGAAAAGAAAAGTAGAGTCAGTCAAGTTTTATTCATTGTAGAGCGTTGCTCTTTGAGTAGTTTGTTTCTTTGAGGTCGAGGAGTTGTCAAACCTCCCCGGTTCCCTCTGATGTGTTAGTACACTTATCAAGTATGAGTAAAGCTACGTGCGAGAAGTGAAAGATTGTGGTCTTCGTAAGAACTGATATCAGAAAGCCAGCCTAAAGATGAATAGCTTAGTGTATTCACACTTCTTCAGTTGTATTTATGACATTATATTTACAGGGTAATGTATGGGTTTTTCTTTTTTTTTTTTTTTTTTTTTTTTTTTTTTTTTTTTTTTTCTGCGTAGTTGATCACGAATTTGAAAGACTGCGTATCTGATAAGAGAAAGATAGAAACTGGAAGGCAGCTACATAAATACAGACTCCCACGCACCCAAGATACCTCTTTAATAATCACTTCATCTTAGCACTAAGCACTACTGCACATAAACAAGGACATTTGGTGGCATTAGGAAGCTACGCAGCAGCTCCTGAAGTGTTCTGCATGAAAAGGGAGCTGAATCACATAATTGCTTTGTCCTTTTGCAAGCCACAGGGTGAAGCTCTGTTGGCTGAAAACTGCCCTGGGTGATGCCTGGGGTACCTCAGGGCCATTTCTCCAGCTGAATTTCAGCCTGTCCCTGCTGTGCAAGGACCTCGCAGACATTTTGAAGTTGATCATCCCCAAATCTCCATAGGATAAGTCAGGCCAAGAAGCCCATGGTCATGCAGGTTTCTACCAGAGGACTTACTTTCCTGGAGGCCCAGGGTCGCAGACACAGAGGCATTATGCTGTCTGACTCACTGAGCACCGAATTGTTACAGAGGCTCTGACCACCAGGTTCTGCCTGTTCCTTCTGGAAGAGCTGCAAGTGGCCATGGAAAGCCTGCGTGTTTTCCTGTTGGTATTCCATAAGCAGCCTCTTCCTGTTTGACTCAGCCTTTCAAAATCCCTTTCCAGGTTTTCACAGGTGGTGTCCAAACAGCAGCATGATGACAAAGCTAGGAAGAGAACTGGAACCAGTTTGCACAACTGGGAGGACAGACGGAGCATGGTCAGGGGCTGAGACAGAGCAGTGTAGGAGAGCTTGTGCAGAAGACACCTGGATATAAGCATAAGGACAGCTTTTACCTGGAGTAGGTTTTTCAGCAGAGAAGAAAGAGGGGTGCAATCCAGGTAGCTCAGAGCCCAGCCCACAGATCGTGTGAGGAGCAGCTCTCGCATGGCTGATAAGGCCAGCAAGAGATAAGGGACAGAAACGCTCTTGCTGCCTGTGGTCACTCAGTCTAGCCCTGCAAAATCTCTCTGTATAGGAAACAATAAAACTCAGCTTTAAGCCCAGTCTCCAGCACAAGCAACTCACCACAAGGACAAGAGCATCACTATGAAGGCAGAGTAGCAATATTAGGTCCTGACCAGCATCTATAAACACACTGAGCCCCCTGCAAGCCTCAGAGGTTGCAAATCAGCTGCACCTGGAGCTACTGGCACTGCCAAGGCCACCAGGCATTTTAGATAGTGGAGACGCCAACCAGAAACCTTGCTATTACTTTCTTTCTCATATAAAGACCCATCCTCTTATCTAAAAATGACCTCCTACAACTGACATGGGATTAAGTCAGAAGACTCCTATTGGATGGGGGATTCAGTTTACGTTTGAACATGAGCTGTCCATGGCAGTGTCTGTTCCCCTAGGTGAGCAGGGGATATGATGCAATGCAGGCAGCAACTCATTTTGCTAATGATAAAATACCAGTAGTTTTGTATGGTTTAGAATTTTTCCTTCTGATTATTTTATAAGAATGGAAATATAGACATGATGAAATTAAAAGTAGATTTGTGAAATAGCATTGCCCTTACAGGTACACCCAGAGCTATACAGTGTGCCAGACAGTGGCGTATTCTGGGTGCAGCACTTGTTTCCAGAAGTCATTGCTAACTTTTCCTACCTCGGTAATGATTCAGTTTTGTTCCTTAGCTAAAGGTCATCATTAACTCATGCTCTTAAGGGAAGACTCTGTATTCATCTCTCCATCTAACTCTGTGAAGGTGTGAAAAATGGTGCATGAAACATGCAAGATTTGTTGCTGATTTTTAGCATGTACACTGTCCAGCAGCAGAGGAACCCCCTTTCCAGAGGCAGATGGGCCACAGAAGCCCTTGGACCAGACCGCAGCCCCGCAGCATAGCAGCAGCACCTGCCTCCCATGCTCCTAATGGACCAGTCCTCCCTGAGCCCACCCTGTTGCTTTGTGATCTCATGTATATTTCTGGCATCCACAGCATCCTGTGGTAAGAAGTTCCACAGTTTAACCATGCGCTGCATGAAATAATACTCCCTTCAACTCGTTCTCCATTATAGAAAGCAGTGAGTGTTTTTTCCCTGTTCGAATTCCACAAGACTGCTGTGGTGTGCATTTAGACACCTGTAGCACATCCCTCCCAATTACCTCTTCACAATGGGAGAATCCAGGCTCCGTGCAGAAGCTGTTCTGTGTCACTGCTCGCTGATATTGCCCTGCATCTTCTTGCAGGCAGGAGGAGCAGAATGGCAAATGGCAGCCTAAGTGTGGGCTCAGTGGGGCACTGTGGTGATGGGAAGCATTTATTACTGCTTTTCAGTTACTCACCCTCTGTGATTTAATGTCATGGCTTTTTTCTTTGTGCATTAATTCATTTTTAACATCACTGAATTGCCCCTCAGCAGTCTGCGAGTGGTGAGACTTTCCCCAACTTACCACAGCCATTTTTAGCCTTTTCCAGCCCAACTTTATAATGCCAGAACTTTTTCTCATTCCATTATTTCCCCCATTTTCTCAACCACTTACTGAATAAATTGACTAGAAAACAGATGCAAGCAGTATGCCTCTTACATTGACACCTAAGCTGTATTTCCTAGAATCTGGTTGGGGCTTTTGAGCACTTTCCATTAAGATCAGCAAAACTGTCACCCGAAAATTTTATAGCAAAATGTTTTTATGTTTTGATTTGAGAAAAATGTCTACTGACTGTAAAGGGCAGAGGTGTGCAGAGGGGGAGAGCACTGCTTTAAAATACACCTTAAAATGCCTTTGGAAGTCAGAAAGTCCCTGGCTGAATAGAGCATTGCGCTGTGAATATAGAAGTGTCACAAAGGGCTCCAGGCTGTGCTGTGCCACCTGCAGCAGGGAGATGCCACATCCCTGCCTCCTGCTCCTCTTCCTTTCCCCTCCTATCCTCATGCCCCACACTCCCCAGGCATGGTCCCTGCTGCCACCTGGGCACTTTTCCCACTCTGGGGCCACAGATTTGAATCCCTGCAGACAGCAAAGGTACTTGAAGTGAAGGCTCTCATTTCCTGAGGAAGTCCTGTAACCACCAGCTTATATGCAAAACAAAAGGCTGATATTTATACACCATTTCTTCCTTCACTGGTTGTGCTTTCGAATGACAGTGATCACGGCTCTGGCACAGCCTGTGCTGGCCGCCTGCACCAGGGAATCAGGCTCCACACACACGGCAATGCTTCTGGCATGGAGGCTCGTGCCAAAGGAGCAGCCACAGGCCTTGGCCCTGCTCCTGTCTCAAAAAGCCTCCAGCCTGCATGTGGGACTTGATAATGATGCAAACCACCTCGTGCATGGAACTGTGGCCGTCATGGGGAGGGAAACTACAGGTCCTCGGTTTTAGAAGTAAAAACCATCTCTGCCTGAGGGAGCTGGAGGATAGTGAAAGGGTGCACTGCGGAGCCAGATTTAACAGTTCCTGCCTTCAGATTTCCTGCTCTGCTTTATTTCCAAATTTCACCTCTGCCATAAGAGTAAGCATCACCAAAGAATACTGGTGAGCACAGGCATGTATTTGCCAGTGTCAATAATGATATTACATCTCTGGCATTGGTTTATGTTTTACCATGGCTTCAGTCAAGGATATGATCTTATATGCCAGTCATTGCTGAACCAATCTTTTTCCTCTGACCCTTCAATTCTGGTAGGTATATAAAAAAAGCCAGAATATGTTTTTGAGGGGATACAGACAAGTTCATGGGGCTTGGATCTCTTACCTGATGGACAGTATATGTAATAAAACATACAAGACATGCAAACTCTCTTTTACTTCCCTGCCACTTGGGCCTGAGCCCAATTTTATCCATAAAAATCTCCCTGTGGTTTTTCAGGTCGGATATGCAAAGCTTCTAGAGTTTCTCCGCACCCAAAACTGATGCTGTGAAACTGAACTGGGTGAACCCCAGTGCCTAGAGCTGGTGGGCAGCAGAAGAGTGCCCCTGCTTCCTTCCCCTGCCATGCACCTGGCCCTCGGAAAACCTGAAATACTTCCCTTGCCTCCCCCTTCAGACATGCATACAGTTGCTTTCTAATATAACACTCACCCCTGCAATTAAATAGTTTGAAAACTACCTGAAATTACCATGGAACAAAGCCTGGTTAATGAATTAACTTCTAAGCTGAAGCAGAAATAGGCCAGTCCTCTTCCAGGTGAGCCCTGTGGCTTTCATGATCTGAAAAAATCAGTACAATAAAGGCTCTTCTTTGAAGACATTATCGTATTTGTGGATGGGGTATCCAACAGAGAAGGCCTCAGGTGCCAGCAGGAAGCTCTCTAGGAGAAGACAGCAACGGGGAAAAGGAGGGAGTGGGAATACCCCAGACGCAAACTCTGGAGAGGAAGCAGCAGTGGAGAAGGGGCTGCAAGCAGGAGAGAGACATATGAGGTGTGGGGCTATGGCAGGCTCACTTCACCACAATTTTGAGCCCCAACTTACCACTCCTGCCACCTACTTGCCCTCTCGCCCAGCAGCTCCCATCACCTTCCACCCAGCTCCAGGCTTGGCCACATGTGGGAAGCATTGCTTGTTGCCTCCCCATCCGCAGTGGAGCTCCATTCGCTCCCCACCTCTGGACCTGCGGAGTTAGACCAGAGGCAGCGAGTCCAGGGCACTGCAGGTCCCCATGGGCCATGCCCCCCCGCTAGCACCCAGCCCTGGCACCAGGCTGCTGCCCCTACCCATGACAACAGCTCGCTGGGGTGCTTGGAGCCAGAGGAGAGCCCTGCTCTGATCCGGTGGTGGCTGGGAAGGGCAGAAGTAGGGGGAAGCGGCTTCTTCGAGCCAAGTAACGTCTAAGCCACCTTCTTGCTCTGGGCTGTCTCTACCTATTCTAAGGGTAAGAGAGGACCGGGGGGATAGTACAGGAAACAGACACACTTGTGGTTTCTTTTAATTTACAAGCATCACCATGGCAAGTTTCACACCTGAAGAGCAGTTGCAGCATTCTGGTTTCCCCTCGTGCCAGCAGGTATAGTAGCGTTCTGCACCTCATGCTGCCGCCAGCCTGGGGCCTTTGACCTTGGTACCCACAAGCAAGAAGACCCACCAGCTCCTCACACCAACCTGAGCACCATGGTGCTTGAGATGGACAGCCAGCTGTGCTGATGCTCACTGGGAGTCACACCGGTAGCTCATCTGCAGCATGGCAGCTGCAAGACTCCAAGGTGGAGAGCTGTAGCCCTGCTGCAAGCATGTGGCCAAACACAGAAGGAAAGGATATTTATAGGCAGAGGGATCTGAAAGGTATGTGCCCCACAGCCTGTTTGATCCATGCCCTTCGTAACAGCTACCTGTGCTCCTTCTGAGCAGGACTTACCTCCAAGTGACACATCTATCCTGCTGGCTGCTCCCAAGGAGGAAGTCTCATTGCAGACACAATCCCAACAGACAGGCCAATACACTTTACATCACTTCTGGAAACAGAGTTTTATTAGGTATAACCTGTTGATACTCCTCTGCTGCCCACATCACCCTACGTACAGTTTACATTATAGAATCAGAGTCACAAAATGGCTGAGGTTGGCAGAGACCTCTGGGTCCATCTGGTCCAACTCCTGTTCAAGCAGAGCCACCCGGAGCAGGTTGGCCAGGACCATCTTAATTGGACTGTCCAAGGAGGGAAACTCTGCAACATCTCCAGGCAGCCTGTGCCACTGCTCAGTCACCTGTATGGTACAGAAATGCCTCATGATGTTTAGACAGAGCCTCCTGTGTTCCAGTTTGTGCTCACTGCCTCTTGTCCTGGCACTGGGCACCACTGAAAAGACCTGGCTCCATCTTCTTTGTGCCTTCCCTTCAGCTATTGACAGACATTGATAAGATCTCTCCGAGCCTCCTCTTCTCCAGGCTGAACAGCCCCAGCAGTCCCAGTCCCCCTCCACAAATAAGGGACCTCTTTTCCAAACCAATATGAGGGATTTCTACATCCCATGTCAGATAGCATTTCTTTTCCTTTTACACTGTCTTACTGTTGGTGCATTATTGGTGTTAGCTATAAAAACATTTTCTAGAAAAATACTCTTGACAGTTATCCTTATTCTGCAGAGCCTGACATGCTAGTGAGAACAGTGTGACACGTCGCAGTACTGGGCAGTACTCTGAACAGCAGAGCCAGCAAAGCAGACTCCCAGGTGTCTAAGCTGAGGCTGAGCTCCCACCTTCATTGTCCATTATCCAGCAGGGCTGAGCAGGCAGAGCAGCTTTTCCATCAATATGGATGTGATAGGCTTGTGCTACATGGTCAGGGTTCAGTCCTGCAGGGGAACAATGCTACCCTGACTCACTGCCATGGCTGCAGCGCAGACTTTCCCAAAAACCAAGTCGTAGGAAGACAGGATGAACAGGGGAAGTGTCAGAGCAGAAACCCCAAGGCATACATACATTACATGCAGCGTGTACACAGGTAAAAGGGAGCAAAATGCTTTAAAAAGGGAACGGGGCTGAACCTGAAGGCATTTGATATCAAAGTCTGGAGATATGGATCAGAGCAGTCTCCTGAAGGACAGGGTGGAAACTCCCATCACCAGGAATAGATAACTAAGGTAGAAACAATGATAGAAGTGTCCCAGCACCAACAGACCTTGGATGCTTGGAGTCAGAGCAGAAGCACTGTGGGAGAACTGAGTACCAGTTTGGAATACTTTCAGTACTCAGTACCAGAACTGAGGACTTTCCACAAGAAAGCCAGATATTTTGCCAATGCTTCCCAGCGTCTCCATGCACACTTTTGCTGGGAGGGAGCATTTCCCACAGCCCAGACAACACAGGGGAGCCTCGGGCCAGGAGTGAGCTGGTTGCCTTATCCCCACAAAAGGGAATCCACTCACAGGGCATGCTGGACTTCTCCCTTCCTGCCACAGGTACTTCCTCCAGGGATGGAGATCAGTGCCTACATATCCAGAAGGTCCCTCAAGCAGCAATGTGGCCTTTACAGTTTTTAGGAAGTCCAGCCCATTCTGTTCCATATCTGCAGCTCCTACAGTGGTGCTGCATACTCTGTGCCAGCAGGGACCCAAAAGATCACACTTATTATAATCCTCTAGTATTTCTGAGTGCTGCAAATCTGCCAGGCACTGAAGCACAAGAGGAATCTTCTGTGCTAGGTCTCCAGTTTGGTCTCTCCAGCTTTCACAGTGTGGTAAATGGAAATAATTGATCAGTTCATCCAACGTGAATCCAGTACTGGGCCAGTCAAGGTTTACCTTGAGTAATATAAGCAAACAGGTATTGACTGAGATGCTCACTTGCATTTAAAGCCAGTAAAATAATATATTTTTTAAAATATTAGAAAATCTAAAATGTTGAAATGTTTTCTGTTCAGTTTGTTAACAATTGTGCTAACAATATGTTAATTTTGCTCTTAAAAAAATAAATTGTGATTCATTTCAAAATAGGGAAACTTTTCAGTTAGCTCAGCTAAAGTTAAGTGCATGTTTTATAAAGGCAAATTCCAAATACAGAAGTATCATTTTTGAAAATGCCTTTTTTACAAAGAAAGAAGTAAAACTAAGATATATTTTGCATTTCATTAAAAAAAAAAAAAAAAAAAAAAAATTTAGTCCTCCAAGATACCTGTTGCAAAGACAAATGAAACTAACTTTATCTTCTGGACCACACTGTCTCTAGTCAAAGAGAAAAAAAGAGTTCATTGCCTCTGAAGATAAATTACGATGAAGCAAGAATAAAATGGACTAGGTTCTGCACTCAGACCTCTCTCTTTTTATCACTATTCCTTTTTCTTGCTCTAGACTGGAGGGTCTGAAACTGTTTCCATCAACAGTTTCAGCACAAACAATTAAAACTTTTGCCTCATTAGTGATGATGAAGGTGATGACAAAGCAAAGGGAATGAAAATGGAATTTTAATGGTCAGTTTAAAAGGGAATTACTCCAAGAAGCTGTAGTCATGTTGTGGAAACACTATTGCATTACATGGTGTGGGCACCACCTCCACTGTCTTAGCATCTTCCTGCCTCTGATCCCTTCACACCTCAAATTTTAGTTCAGTTTCTGAGCAGAGCAGCCAGGTGAAGCTGAGACTTACCCAGCAACTGTGGGGTCTAGCAGGTTCCGTACAGGAATGTCGACCTAATGACCAGCTGCAGTTGTTCTTTAGTAATGCAGCCCAGCTTTATAAACTCCCTTATCATATATGCAAAACAGATAAAATTATTGCCTTCTTTGAAATATAAGCCATTTCCCTCCCACCCCCTCCTTCCAAACCTTTCATGTCATTGGAAGGTCTCACCATCGGCCCCCAAGGAGGCTCCCAAGGAGGCTCTTCCTCTTCTCCCTTAGCGGGAGTCCAGGCCACTCTCCTCTGAGCCACTGAGGGCTTTGGTCTTAATCCGGAGTTTGTGAGGCAGAGCAGAATAGCTTCGGCCCTTAGGATGATCTTCTGAAGGGCAGGGCAAACTATATGGGGGTAGGGAAGTTTTGGGCACTTGCTGCTCATCATCTTCATCTGAGACAGCTGTGGTGCTCTCCTTGTTCACCTCTGCTGGACTGGGAGAAGGGGACAAGAAGCAGGCACTGCCTGAGAAAGGCAAATGGAAAGAATATTTGTTGGGGCAGTTGTAATCGAGGAAAGGAGAGCAAATTGTGGATCTGAAGGCTGAATCAAGTCTCTTTGGCTGGTGAAGGTCAGGTGTGTTCATAGGAACCGGCTTTGCATCACAGCCAAGGATGTTGCTGGATGAGTCAAAGGTTTTGCATGAAAAGTCAGCTGGCTCCAGCACCTTTGGCACAAAGCTCTTTGTTGTGAAGAGGCAGGAATCTCCAGCAAAGGGCTCCACCTCGGGGAATGGGGAGGCTATTTTGTGCCCTCTGAAATAAATTCCCAGGAAGTCCTGGAGGGAGCGGCCCTGGTAGGTGCTGGTGTCTGGGCTGATGAGCCCAAAGCGCAGCTTCAGGGACAGCAGCTCTGTCCTGAGGATGGCATTCTCCTCGCTGAGAGCAGCCAGCTGGCTTTCCATGGCAAAGTCATTGAGACGCCTCTTCTCCCGTGAGCGCTTAGCCGCCTCATTGTTCTTGCGCCTCTTCTCCCAGTACATGTTGTCCTTCTTCTCATCTGGCATGAACTCCCGCTTGCGCCGGGAGGGCCCTCTCACCTTGCTGTGGAGGAGCTTTTCCTTGCTGTGCTGAAGCGCAAGGTCACTGATGGTGCTCAGTGGTGTCATGAAGTTGTCCATGGTTGCCAATACCACCCCGGTTCTGCCAGAATTAAAACATAAAACTATTACCACTAAAGATGCTATTAATTAATACCAGTGAATAAATTAACATAGTCATACAACTTTTTTTTTCTGTGTTAGTCACACCAGTAGAGTGAGCACATCAATGCACTTAAATCTCACCAGTGTCCTCAAAGTCCACCATGGTGTACCCAAAAAACGTGTACAACTGAGAGAGTTAGAGAGGATACTTTTTGCTGACTCCGTGAATTATCACAAACACTGTGCCTGACTTCAATCAGGATATCAAAAATTGCTTGCACATACTACTAATCTCCCACTGATCTCCCACTGCCTTTGCATCGGAAGTCAGCCTCCTTTCCCCTGTTTTACAGATAAGGAAGGTTCAGGAAGGAGAACTGATTTGCCTTAGTCATATGACTTAGTAGCAAGGCAGTAGGATGAAACAGGATTGCAGATCAAGTGCATCTACTCAGTCCCAATTTTTCCTCAAAATCCCTAGTCTTACTCTGGAAAGCTAGATTTGAGGATGTTTGTTATTTTGATAGGTCTGTAAGCAACTGTGGATGAACAAGTGTGGTCTAGAAGCTACTTGTACTGTTGGCACAGCTGTCCACAAAAGTCTCCATCTGAACACAGTGACCATGGTCACTGACTACAGAAAGAAGCTAGCAGAGAAGACCAGTGATGCAGTCTATGTTGGAAAATTAAATTAATAAGAGATCACAGGACAACTGCAGACAGTTGTCACACTGCACATCCCCACCTAAGCTGTAAGCTTGCTGTAACACAGGGATCTTCCAGGAAAATCATCTCAACACTCCTGCCCTGGGAGGGATTGTGTTGATCAGGTGTCAATGTCTAGAAGTAAGGACCTGCATGTGGTTCCTTCAAACACCCTCTGTACCTCACAGACACCTAGACAGGGAGCTTAGCATGAGATGCTTCTCACCCTGAAGGTTTCACATACAATCAGCTGAACTCCCTGGGATATTGTCTACTGCCTGTAAAAGAGCCCAATGACTACTTATGGTTTAGACCTGCAAGCACCTTAGGTCAGGTGAGAAGAATCATATTTTGTGAGCCTAACAGAAGATTTGGGAAGCTGCTTTGTGGAATCAAGAGGAGACAATTTTTTTATAAGAGCTCTACAGGATAGATAGCGAAGGAGCAGAGGAAGATCCAACTCAGAAATGCTCCACTGAAATACTTCTCAGAACCTAGGTCCCTTCTAATAAAAAGCTGGGCCACAGGGAGCAGCCACTTTGATTGTTGATTAATGCACCGAAACTTAGGTATTTGCCATATTTCCATCCCTAAGGCCCCCCATTTTAGCCTTGTGATTACATGATGTTGGGATCCACAAAGACCAAAGGACAAAAAATGGCTGAGATGCCCTCCACACTGTCTGGCAGGTTGCAGTACACTTCACTAGTACTGCAATGCTCTCATGGCTTGCCATGTAGCTAGAACAATAATAGTAGCTGTTTGTATAATTGCAAAGTGCTTTTCTGAGTCATGGACAGAACATCACCAAGGTTCCTGGCAGAGTTGGTCAGAGTGCTGGGGAGCGGAGGGCTGGCTGACATTTTCAGCTGAAAAATTTCCCTCCCCTAAGAAAAAAATGTTCCCCTAAGAAAAAAATGTTTTTGTCTGAAAATTGCCAGAACTCCGAGGACACAAAATCAGCTTAACACCCATTATTCAGTTTTTAGCCAGTAACATTCAGTTTGAGCATTTTTATCTTTCAAACAGCTATTTAGGAATCAGATTAAATGGCCATGTTCAGAGGAATGGCTAAAGTGAGGAGGAAAACTCTTTTAGAAAGCCTGGGCCATATATGTTAGCGTCATCAGATGTTGTAAGCTTGTGAAAATCTGCCATGTGACCTTTCTGAAAATCAACACTTCTAATAATCAGCATGACTATTAGCCAACATTCTTACTAAATCAATTAGTTACATGAGTGACATGATTTGCCCTTTTCTTGGTGATAACCAGCTACAAGCAAATACAAAGATGTGATTCAAAATCTCTGAGGGCACATCACCTTGGGCTGGGATGGTGCATTGCTCAGAACACAGAAGGGAACTTATTCAGTGAAGGACCTACAGAGTCAGAAACAATAAAGAGCCATAATTGGGAACTTCGTTTGCTCTGCACAAGCGTTCACATCGACACTAGCCAGAAAAGCTCATGTATCGGTGGAAAACATAAACAATTCCTAAACACTGTCCAGTTGAAATATGTTTGGAGTCTTTTGAAAATTTCCAGAGTTCTTCACTATCCAAGTATCATGTAAAAGACCGCATTTGAGTGTTTAGTTTTCCAAGAGTGACTATTGATTTCTTAAGGATCCAACATAAGAAATCATAAAGAGGACAAAAGGTTGGTAGCAAAATACTCTTTTTGCTTACTTGCATAGCACCACGATCTTTGTTTTCTTGCACAGCACTCACTGAAAATCATATCCCTTTTTAAGGTATATCAAGCTAGTACTCAACAGTGAAGCATTAAAGACCACTAGAGGATTTCGAAAATCAAGCAATGTGTGAATGTAGATGAAGGAATTCCATCACATACACAAAGAGTTAAATACATATCATACAGCAGAAATGTGAAAAATGAACCTAAAAATGATAATCTTCTGCAGAAGCTATTTGATTAAGTATTTTGTTACTTGCAGGCAAAATATCTGCTCTTAATTTTCACCGATTTAAAGACCTTCAGTATTGGCAGGTTGTCATCTACTATGATCTCTGCACAATGCAGACCTGCAAAATAGACAAATCCACATCTATCTGCTGTCCTAGTTTGTTCAGCGTGACCAGAGCTCTTTTCTGGTTTAAATCAGAACAAGTTCCAGAAAAGTACTCTCTGTCCAAATCAGTGTGATTTTGTAATTAAATACATTTGGAATGCATTTGTTTTAATTTAGCTGTAACTCTTTGACATCTCAAACACAGTGCAGAGGTTCTGAGGGCAACTAAAGACCAAAACAAAGAATCTCCTTTAGCATGAATATGTTTGGGGTAATTTCTCTGGTTTTTGATCAAAATTACTCTTGATGTCAAAGTATCAAAGGGAGAATTTCAATGAGTGTACCTGTGGTTTCTGACAGCATCAAGAGGCAGAAATATGCTATTGTTTCGGGGCTTAATCACTTACCAGGAATTTTTCAGGTTGGTATTTGACGTGACTTCTTTGTTGAATGAGTCAAAGATGAACAGGTGGCTTTTTCACTGTGTAAACTTATCACCCACATTGGGCAAAGTAGCTTATCTTTTCCCTGTCCATCTCTTGCTCCTGGTGCCTGTCCTTATGAGATCCTATAAGAAGTTTCAAGATTGCTGTAACCAACACTCATTGTTCAATATAGCTGGGAAGCACAGGAAATAAAAGGGACACAAAAGAGGTATTTATGAGACAGAACAAAAAAAAGTAACCAAAAAATGAGCTTTTTCTTCCAACAAATTCCTCTCAGCACATCTGTTCAACCCTTTGCACATTTGTTTAATCACTCACACTTTGATCCATTCTACCAAGGTGGGAGTTTCCTGATGACTTAATACTGCCCAGGTAGAAGCAGATGGGAGTGAAGCAGTGAGAAGTGAGGGCTGAGTCCAGGAGAAGAATCCTGAGAAGCAGGAGTCAGACCAGAGGTACGGCTGTACCTACCTGGAGGCGGGGAATGTTTGGGGACTGTTTGGGTTAGAAGTGGGAGGTAGGGGAAGTTCTTATCGGAGGCAGGATCTGGCCTTTTAAGGGCAAGGAATGAAGGCCTAGCTGGGCCAACATGTGAAAGCATCGAGTCTGAGGCCACAAAGCCTGAAGTCTACCTGTTATTTATTCTGCAGCCCACAAAGTCACACATATACCCACACAGTATTTGTCTTGGGAGTCTTCATGAGTGCAGACTCCATCAATCAAGCACACAAGGTGTCACACAGCTTGTAGCCACAAGAAGTGGAAACATTAATATTAGTAATGATGGTACACGTACATTATGCAACAAATGTTTCATAAGATGCATTGGTATCTATTTTTTCTGTGGCAATCACTTAACGACATTCTGATATGTTTAAGTCTTGGCAGGACAACAGACATGCTACGAGAAGCATGGAATGGAAGAGAAAGCACCAAAAAATGGAAATCAGTGATGTTGTTCCTTCATTTTTCACTTCTAATTTTCACTAAAGCTGCTAGTTCAGTTCACACAGAGCATGTTTCTGAAGCCCAGTCACTGGACAGAGCAACAACTTTTCTAGTCTCCTACTTTTCTGAGCAGGCAGAAAGCAAGCTACATTTTTATGTAAAAACTTTTAAATACATGCATACATACATGCACCACCTCTACAATGCATCTGATTGGTTTTGGTGCTGTCCAAGGATAGAAAAGTTGATGAACTCAGCAAGAATTTGCTTCCAGGATTAAATATCTCAATTATAATTTGAGTCTGTATGGGACAGATAAGCTGCAGGGGACACTCACGGCTGCACAGGGCTGAACGTGTAATGTCTTGGTGTAATGCCAGTGCTAAACCATTTACATGTCCGTGAAAGCATCAGCATGTTACACTGCGGTTTTTGTACATGCACTCGACATGGTTGAAAGACCCTCGCTTCTGGTAAAATGGCTTTTAGTCTGCTAACAGAAGGCCATGATAGGGCTCAGGGTCCAAAAGTCTGATTCAGGTGCAACTCTCCTTCTTTCTCTTATCTCCACCCTGAGCAGCAGCTCAGAGCAGACTCTGATGAACTGTACTTTCTAGAAGCCTGTACAAAGTCCTCCAGCAAAAATACATATCTAACAGGAACTGCTTACTGCAGATATACAAGATGATACACATTTTTCTTTAAACAAAACACACTGCCTCACAAAACACTGGTGAATCTCACTTTTTTGTGATCATAAATTAAGCCCTCAACTCTCAAATTATTTCATTCTTTCTCCCAAGGATGCAATAAAATTTGAATAGTTCTAGCAAAAGGCAACCAGAACAGGCATAGATTTAAAATAGTTTCTGTATACAACAATGCTAACTCATTATTTCTTAAGAATAAAGATCATGTGCTAGAGCTATCAAGCAGTGGATATCAAAGAAAGAAAAGGAAGCATGTCTTCATGCAATATAAAATTTAAATGTGTAGTTCATTGCCTTGGGATGGTGTGTCAATCAAAAATAAAAGTGGAATCAAAAAAAAAGGTAATACAAAAGATCGCACCAGGCAAATCTTTGAACTGACACAATCTAATTGTTCTTATACCCTGAAATACCAGGTAAATTTGAGTATTATATAAATTTCCAGTGAGTGTGTTATAGCATTTGTAGAATAGAACTGTAGCTGTGGGTCTCTCATCTTCTCTTTGAATTACAACAGAGAATGAGCCAAATCTCATACTAAATTCAATCATTTTAATAAAGTGAATATTTATATCCTTTTCAATTTACTAATTTTTAATGTACAAATCTAGATGTTACCGCTTCTCATATGACTTCCCTTTCTGTAAGTTGCAGTCTTTTTCTTAAATCTTCACGTCCAATTTTTTCCCCCTACTTATTCTACATAAATATCTACAATCATCAATTATGTTTTTGATCTTGGTCTCATTTATAAACAGAGCTGAGAGGACTATTTTTAACCAAGAATACAGGAATTAAAGTCCAAGTATAAATCTACATATATTTACTTTACAAAGGAAAAATCAGTGTAATTTAGAAGTGCACTTAGTGACTTAGTATAACTCCTCTGTGTTAGAGATTTCTTTACTCTGAAGTGAAAGTGTACTATTAAAAAAACAACAACAACAACAACCACAAACAAGCAAAAGGTAATTCAAAATGATTCATTTGTCATGGTAGTGGTGAAGTCCTTCCCAAGACATGCACAGATCTCAGCACATATTATTTACTTGATTTTAACTATAACTTCTAAAACCAAAAAAAAAAGGAAGAAAGCTCCCACTGTTTTTTTTTGTTGTTGTTGTTGTTTAAATAAACACATAATTCTGCTACACAATTAACTACCCCAGTGAAAATTTTCAGATTAATCTTTTATTTCCAACTTCCTAACTGCACATGATTCAGCGCCCATATACATAAGAGGCAATCCACAGAAACATCACTGGAGTTTATTCTAACTGTATCATAGTTAAACTGGGAACAGAATTTAGGATTGAAGGAGTTTAAATTCACACAAAGTTTGAGCCACGCTGCCCTTGCTTTATGATGATATAAATTAGCTTGACAGTTGCCCATTTTTTCACTCTTATGTCAGCTTAAACTAAATCAGAACTCGTTTGTTAATCTCAAGATGGTCTACTGCTTAAAGTGTCTAGCCCACAGGAATTATTCAGAATGTACACTGATAAAACGAGATAATAAACAGGCCCTGGTGAGCATGGCACGATTTACAATAGAAACCCTGAAAACTTCTAGCAGAAACACCATGCGGTACAAACACTGCACTGTAAGCACCTTAGTGAACAAGTTTCGGTCCCCTCTGCTGCTTGTGCTGTGGTTTGGTAGTATCTCACAATGCTCTCTAAATTTACCAGCCTATTCCAGATAAAAGGATATCATTCTAATTACTCATATTCCTGATTATTTCACATTCACACTAAAGCAGCAATTAGCAGGTGCTATTGAGGAATAGATATTACTAATTTTTTGCATTTCAATGGGAGATGACTTGGTCTATTGACTGAAGTGGTCAGAGAAGGAGAAAACAGAGCAGAGGCTACTGCCCTGCATTCCTGAGCTTCCGGATGAGTCCTTCTGCGGTTGGTACTGGCAGACTCATTCTTGTTTGTGCAGCTTTACACTTAAATTTAAAACAAAACTGTCTAAGGAACAAATAGAATATGCCAAAGCCATATAGCTGCTGCATATCTGTTTTGAAAACACCCAAATGATTGTTGGCTAACGCTGCCAAAGGTTGCTGCAAGTCTGTCAATTGTGATATCTTTACAGAGCCTCAAAACTGAGCATTTTCACCGTAAGGTCCAAGTGTTCTAAAGCCTGTTTTCCACAGAGGTTTTGTACTCAACTGGGCGCTTGTTTGAAAATCAGATTCCAGGACCCTGTAAGGATTCTCTGGAGTCAATCTCTTTTAAAACCTGGACACAGCCTCTGAGTCTGTAGAGGAAAACTTGATTTTCAGGGGTCTGAAAGATATATTTAACTTTCTGGTGTACTAGGCTCAGAGAGATTAAATCATTGCTTTTGGGCCTTAATCACAACATGGTGTGTTAGGGTTGATTTGTAGGTTTGTCTTTTGGTCTTGAAGTATGAGACTTCAAGAGATGTGAACCTACCCAAATTTACCAAACTACCTGCAGCCAAAGTGCAGGTTCTTACAGCTTGTCAGCTGTATAAACCTTCCTTGATTCCATTACTTGCAGTCAAAGCCCATACCACTGTGGAGGCTGCACTGCCCATGGTAACTAGCCTCAAAGCTAGCTCAGGTATTGCTCTTTGTTGAACAAATTGACCTCTAAATTTTAACGTGGGTCTACAATGGATATTAAGACTGGAAATGCTCTCAAAAACTCTTAAAACCGCAAAGTTACTTATGATTCTTTGCAAGCTACAGTTTTGCAATTCTTGGTCTGCAAATCCCTTGGTGTGTGGTGCTGGTGAATAAAGAAATCTCCAAAGTTTGTTCCATCCAGCTTGCCTCTGCTTCCAAGACACCTGCACCCATCACACCACAGATCAGGGTTATACTAAGTGCATAAATGTTCTAAATGTTCTTTTTAATTTTTTAATTTTTATTTTTTCCCCGGGAAACCACTTTAAAGAAACTCCTTTAATTTAAAAATGCTTGAGGAAGCCTCAGCATTTTTTTTTTTTATTGTTTGGGTGGAGAGCATCAACTTTTCAGCAGACTGTGCTTGGCTGGGATAGTTTAGTTGAATTCTGAAAGATGGGATTCTGAAACTCAAGTGTTTCAGCAGAAGGCACAAAATCAGTCAGTATTTTCAGAACATTTTTGCTGATATTTTTAAACAACAACTGAAACTTTCTTTGGAAAGCAAGCTACAGCTGAAAAACAGGCTGGATCTGAGTATTTTGTAGACATGTTTTAGTTGTCTTATTCCTTCAGTTTCAGCACCGAATAGGCAGACCCTGCTCCAGGAATATATAAAGCATGAATAACTGAATTGTGCCTTTTCCACTTGCCAGTTCTGCACCACACAGTGCCTGGTAGCACAGAGATATCTGAGCTATTTCATTTGGATGGAGTGATACTGAGACAGACAAGAGTTCCCTCAAGCTAACTCATGTCAACAAGATCACTTACCCTACCAGGGCACAGCCACATTTATTACTGCAACTTGTGTACCAGCAGTAAGCTGAAGCACATTCAGAGAGCACCGATTTGCAGGACCAGACCTCATACTGTATCAAATCTGTGTCACATCACTTATAGTAAAGCAATAAATAAGGCATAAGAAGATCATGCCACACAGGGGTGTGGATGGTGGCTACGAACCTCTTAATTCTTGTGTGTGAAGGTTTTATGTGGCCTTCTATGGTGGGGCTCAGGATGGTGGGGCTGCATTTACCTTGGTGTAACTCTGGAGCAGGTCTTTCACTTGCACTGCTATTGGGAGCTGGCCCGGCGGGCACTGGAGGTGGATGTCCACAAGTGACGTGCCGCTCGTGGGATGTGCAGTCCTGCACTGCTCTCCGCCTCGCTCTGCCTTACCCAGGGATGGAAAATTCCTTCTGGTTCATACTGAATCTGACAAAAACTGCTGTCACACCAGCTTCTTTAAAATGAAGATCAATTCATGAAGATAAGCTCATAATTATCTGAAAGTTACCCCAGATGTTATAGCAATGCCTCGTCAAGAGGAAGAAGTGAGAGGCAGACCAGACTAACAGGTAAGTCCCTTCCTCCCCATAGCACAAGAATGTCGTTGCAGGCTACGAAATCAATAAGTCCTGAGACTGTGTTTGAAATTAAGTGTAGGCTAAGAGCTTTTTGTGTGAGGAGGCCAGAAATGCTGGCTTAAGCAAAGCTGCCGCTGACTTTTGCAAGTCTGTGGCTTTCAGTCTTGGAAATGAGAAGTCAAGAAACATCAGAAAATAATTCAACACCTTTCTGATCTTTCCTAGACGTAATCAGCCATGGTTAGTAAGTCTTAAGGACATATGAAAACCCCATTTTAAAAGCTGTGAGCCATCATTTGCAAATGACAAAATCTCCCACTCCATCCCTGCATGGAAGCTGCAAAGATACCACTGTTACAGAATTATCAACAATATTTTAGGAGGAAAAAAAATAATAAAAAAAATAAAAATAGTAATAATAAAAAACTACTAAAAACAAGGACCTTCCCCTCATTTTCAAAATCCATTCCCTATCAAACACCAGCCATAAGAAGAGAAAGCCTTCTCCTGCAGCTGATATTCCTGACTCCTTTCTTCACCTTTTCATGCCAGAGACACACATATAGGGCAGAGTGCCACAGTTTTGCTAACCCAGCAGTGCTGTCATCCAGATTCCAGCCCTAAGAAACAATTTTGTTATAAGTGAACAAACCTCAACTGAGCTCTCCCACTTGTTCTCTAAGTCTTTTCCTTCTCCTAGCACCTCCAGGATGCAGGACTGATCACAGCATCCCTTTTAAACACCTTCTTCACGATCACAAATAAAACTAATTTAATTGCTTACCCTTCTGTTTCAGAGTGAGAAATTGGTACTCATAAAATAGAAAGCATTTTCTCTAAGGTGTGTTGAAGTAGCCTGTCAGGAGTGGAGCACAGATCTCTGTGCATGGTGCCTTTCTCATTGTTTTCTGGCAGGAAGACCCCGATTCCTGTGTTCTTTTGCTGTAGTCCTGTCAAAGGATCTGATGCTGTCTAAAAGCTCTCCTTTTTCTATTTAAAGGAAATAAGCCATTGCTACTGGCTTGTCTTGAAGGCTGCTGGACCTCCTCCACTCTCTGAAGTGTGTGCAAAGGGCTCCCACTGCAGAACGTGATCACATCTCTCATTCATTAACTGTTAATATCAGGATTTTCCATCAGAGGTTTCCCTTTCACTCTGCTATCACAGGAAATAAATGAAACTTTTGAAGATATTGCAAGACAGAGTCATGCATCGGCCACCTTCTGCCTCAGTTTCTATAAGATACAGAACTGGTGGCAAACCCACTTCTACTAAAGATGAAACTCCTCATTTCAGTCCCAGCTCATTGAGTTTTTCTGTGCCCAAAGCAACAGGGTGCTTATCAGTGCTTTGTCAGATTCAAAATGCATACTTCTGGGTAACAGAAGTGAAATGGTTATGTAAATTCACCTGGTGCAGTCCTAGAAATAATATTACTAGCTCAAAACTGATGGCTGCAGATTGTTTTTAAAATCACATGAAAAGATAAGGCTCTAAACTAGTATTGTATGAAGCTACATTGGAGGCAAACCTGGAGTGCCTCTACTAATGCTGTACTACTCCAGATTTCAGCCAGAGCAGCAGAAAGCAGCAGCCAGGCTATAATGTTTTGTACAGAAAATGGAAATACAAAACGATATTTCTCTTCCATCCCTTGGGTCATTCCTTGCAACATTATACACGGTACGCTTTCACTAGACCAAAGCAACAGGAATTTCTGCTTAAACTTCTTGACCACATAAGAAAATAGAGAACGATACCCTTCCTTATCAAAACTCTAAGCCAAATTTTGCTGTTAATGGCATCTTATCTGACTTTCTGTTGTTAATTGCATCTTATCTAGTTTATTGAAAAGGTTTGAAAAAGGAGGGAACTGAGACATAAATTCAGCCAGAATTTGCTGCACACATTTCAGCTAGACACAACGTACTCACCGGTGCGTTTGCTCTTGCCAGGAGCCCTTTGGTCTGCAAGATGCGCGGGAGCACGGGAACAGTCCTCACCTCCCTGAGTGCTGATGCTCGGACAACACTTCACCCCCAGTCGCCGTGGCCTCATTGACATAGTAGCATAGCAAGAGCATGCGTCAAACCTCTACTACACAGCAACTTAGCCAGGAGGTGGAGGACAGCACTGCAGCCAAGGGAAACTGAGTGAAATTTCAAGGAGTGTGAAAGGGCAAACAGCAAAAAACTGGTGTGTGCTCTACAGGGTTGTATTTCAGTGAAAAGGGCAGGGCAGGATGAGGCTGGGTCACGGAGTCCTTGCTTGCAGGTGGACAGATGTTTTAGTGTCCCCCAAATGAAAAATTCTTAAGCTTAATAGGATTTTCATGATATTTGCTGTTTTTCTGGAAAGCATCTACTAGCTGTAATTTCCTCATTAGGTAGGAATCTCAGCTTTTGATTACAGAAAAATATGTTTAGTTCTTGTGGATGCAGACAAAGGATTAAAACTGCATCAGTGTTGAATTGCAGAACCAAGACAAATGGAAAACGTCCCTTCAACAACAACATCTAAAGCAACCTCATATACAAAACAAAACAAAAACTAAAGCTCTTCATAATTCGATTTTACCTCTCAGCATAACTTGATTTGAGAGAACGAATTCTTAAATTTCTAAAAACATGCTGCGAAGAAGACACCTTTTTAAGTAAAAGCTGGAATGTTTTCATAAAATAGTTTCTGATTTACAGTCTCTTTACTAGAGGGTGGCACTTCTCAGACGTCTTAAAGGATGTTGGAATTTAAATAGTGTTTTTCTTAAACAAAGTCTTTTAAGTTTGGCAAGAGAAATGTCAAAGTCTGGAGTCCTTAGTCTTTTCTAAAACACTGCTTGGTGCCTGCAGATTATTCCACTGATGCTGGCATCGAAGCCTTACTACAGTTTGTTACTGCAGTAATTGTTTCTCATAAGCAGAGATGCTAGACATGGAGTAACTAGCATTTAATACACTTATGAACTGTACTTTCCTTCTGCTGACAAATCTTTGTATGTTCCCACAAAATTTAGCCTGTTAAAAGCCACAGCACAGGAAATTTAAAAGTTATGGTGGTAAAAATTGACCATATCTAGGTATTTCAGAATTTTTAAGTCTTCTATTCTGAATGAGACAGAAATGGCATTTGTTGCAAATAGTAACAGGAGGTTCCAACCTTCTGGTATGCCTCTCATGTCCTTCTGATAGGTTTCTTAGTCAACAGAGAGTTATTTACTGTCATACTCTCTTTAAACCTTGAACTACCAAAGCAATGCTGGCTACTAATCTTTCTTTGGTATTATTCATTGAAGGGATTTAAAAATAATCTTGTTCAAAATTTTCACATTTCATATATAGAGTAGTCTTGGAGAATAGGTACTTGCATGTTTCAGCTACACATGAACAGACCATCATAGTTCACTCAAAGCTTCATTCTCCTCCACCCCACTAAAAAGAATGCAGCAAACTCAAATTTCACATTTTATTCTGCTCAAACCTCTGAAATCATAACATACTTGATTTTGCATGTTTCATCAGTAATCACAGGAAGGAAAATGCATGTAATAGTCCCATAAAATCCATAAAGACTTGGGGTGCAAAACTTGCTCTCAGATATCATTAATACCTTTCTACAGGAGGCACAAACCTGCTTCCCAGGTCTGAATTCTGTTGTATAGTTATCAGCCATACAGAGCAGAAAAAACGGTTTAGCTGGGAATGTAAAAAATATACAAAATAGTTTTTCCTCTCTCTGAAGTTACAGTATTGATCTCTTACACCATCTGCACAACTCTTGTCCCCCTCTTTATTTATTTTATATACCCAAATTCTCTCTACAGTTGTAAACTGCAGCTCATGTTGGAATGAGCTACATGTGAGATGCACGCAGAGTTCTTTCCATGACCGATCTGAACATCTGCAAAACTGTTTCTATGGGCTTCAAAGAAAGCATTTTGTTTTTATCTGAAATTAAATGCTTCAGGATAGTTAACCATTCTTCTTTCTTAAGGAACTGATTAATTTCTACATGAAAATGACTCTTTGGAATGAAAATTCACAACATTTGGCTTTGCAAGTCTGAAGTAGCTGTTGTTTAGAAGCATTTTTAATGTTCCTAGGAGCAGCTCCCACTTTTTTAGTCAAAATTATTTGTCAGTGGAACTCTTTAAAAAAACAGTTCTAGGGTCACTAGTGTGTCATTGCTTTTTGAATGTAGTATTTCAAAAAAAAAAAATACCCAATCTAAAAATACCCAAGAGCTGATTTCCTTTCCTGTCTTCGTAGTTATTAATATACTGTCAAACAATACACATGCACATTATGATGTAGGTAATGTTACTTTAAATGTTCTTAAATGAAGAGTAAACCTTGAGAACTGGTTGCTTCTGCTAGTCCAATCTTGCTTCCTAAAATCTGTAATAACAAAAAATATAACTTGCAAAAACAACTAAAACAACCTTACTCCCATTTTCAAAAATAACCTGTGAAATTCAGGAGCAAAATCTACAAAGAAAGTAAATGGGATGTGCTTCTGTAGTAGCAGTTTCAGATATCTACAATCTGTATCTACAACATCTACAATGTTCTAAAATTATTGAGTAATGTAGGTATCTAAATCTCACTGAAACTTAATGAGCCCTCTAAATCCAAAGAACTGGAAATATGAATTGTCTTATGATGCAAGAAATTCCAGAGCCAATTGGGAATGGAGGTGAGCTGCTGTATCAGGTAAGGGACTGTGAGTACAAGAAGTGGAACAGGTATCCAAAGGCCAGGAGGTAACAGCACAAAGTATGAAAGAAAATTAGAAAAGGTTAGAGCCGATACTTTACAATCCTTTTGTAAACCTCATCAAAGTGCTCTGCTAAGTGCTTAAATCCAAGGAGATTTTGCAAATTTGACTTTTAAGGAAAAAAGCTATCTTTCTGTATTTCAGATTAGCACACGTCACTGGTACTGAAAGTCACTGAATGTGAGAGAAAACTGAGTTCCTCCCACAGTCTTAGTTTATTTATTTAATGACAAAACTTTTCAGGTAATCTCACACACACACACAAAAATCTTCAGAAAGAGTTCTTCAGCATACATGTGATATTGATTTACTATTATTAAGTATCTGCTAGCAGAAACAAGACCCTAACTGGAACTACATTTTATGTTGCTTATATAAATAACCAAGCGATTATGCAGATTGAGGTTTGGCAGATTTGCAACATCCAGATAGATACACATCTCTGTCATATATGAGTGTCACTTGCTTTTTCAACAAATACACACTGTCTCAGTAACTTGCATTTTATATCTACAATCTTGCCCCTTATGTAGAAGGGGAAATTTGGTTAATTCCACAGAATTCAGGATGGCAGTTTCATTTTCTTTTGTAACTCAGCTTTTCTCTCTAGAGGTTTGTATACTGCATATTAACTTATGATGACTATAAAATATGAAAAGAAACCTATTTTTGCATTAGACAGAAAGCAAAGAAAGGGCTACTGCTATTACAGGGACCTGAAAAGATTTGAATGCACCATGATTTCTATGTGGTAAGGGATGCTCGAGGAACCTGAGGGAGCACCCTTGTGTGATAGGTGTCCCAATTCCTCCAAGACATCAGGACCTCTCTGTGGGAGCAGCTCAAAAGACCAATTGACAGCACGTCCCCAGTTGCCCTGTAGTTTAGTTGATGGTAAGCACAGTTATCAAGAAACGCTGGGCATACTTCCACCTGCAGGAGAGGAATTGCTGTGTTTTGGAGTTCACTGGAAGCCAGTAGTAAAAGTGTCTTCGAGGTACAGCCTTTGGTTTTGTTCTTACTTCTCTGTAATATTCAGTTCTGGCTGCAGATTTCTCCACCATTTTAAACTGCTTCTAGCACCAAAGACTGCCCTTGAAGTGGAAGTCTGTGAACCTTCTAAATTCATGACTATGGCCTTGTTTCCTCTCTTTAATTAATATAATTAAAATACTTAATGCTTTATCTTCTTCACTGTAATTTTTTTTTTTTTTTTTTTTTTTTTTTTGCTGCCACAAAATAAGGATGGTGAATCCTGGGTAGAAAACTGGCTGATAAATACTCCCTTTCTTCACATAAAAATTTCATGACAGATGTCAGCTTTAAAATTCAAAGCCAAAACTACTTCACCGCAAGATTCAGAAATAAAACACAGTAACTTTACACCTTCCTTCAGGTGTAATAAATATACATCACCTGACACCTGCCTTTATAGAAATTCCCTCTCAGTCTTGTGTCTTTGGAATAGTTTTCTTTCTTTCTTTCTTTCTTTCTTTCTTTCTTTCTTTCTTTCTTT